>NC_042997.1:38548130-38590630 GCF_006345805.1 Octopus sinensis
CTGTTTCACGCGAGTGTGAGTGAGCAAATGCATATATGCACATGTACGTAGGTGTGCATGCGCGCCTGTGTATGTATGTACATGCGCGCATACACGAATTCTATGAGGGGTTTTTACTTTCTCCCCTTTCGGGGTTTTCCTTTTATTTAACGGTCATTATAATAGCTCTTTTATTTGTCTTAATATCGGTCATCTTCATAGTAATTTCCATTTGTTTAACGGTCATTTTCATAGGCTTTTTGTTTGCCTTAATAACTGACGAGATGCCGGAGCAGATTTCCGCCCCGACATCCTAATCTCGGAGTTTTACAATGGCAACCGAATAATTGTCATTATTATATTACAGATAAATTCCTCTATTTACATAATATCGAGGTCTCATTCATTCTTTTGCTGTCATACTATACTATTACGATTAATATATGTATATATATAGATGTATATGTATATACATATGCATGTATATATATATATATATATATTATATATATATATATCCCTAGGTTATTCTCAGGAACAGAAGGTAAGGTCGAAGAAAGGAAAATGCAAACCTTAGTGTCAGTATCAAAATGACACACACTGGATAACTAGATTACGCAAACAAACACACTGAGAGAAATTTAGGAGGAGTAAGATGGAATGGGTCGGCATTTCTGATAAGAGAAAGATTAAGTAAAAATTATTCTGGTGGTCCAGCAAATACGAGTGGTGTTCATAAAAATTTTTTATGTTCGTGTTTTTTTGTTTTGTTTTGTTTTTTGTGGGTGGAGGCTATATCTCTGCATTGCGTAAAACAACCATTCTAAGCCACTGAAACTTCCTCCGGATTCTACTAAATTACATTAATTCGTTTTGAGCATCACTATTACTAGTTGACCAAGTCGAGTCATTAATTGTCCTAACTAATAATCAAGACCCCCAAAGCATACAGAGACAGCAGAGCATTATTGAATGTTATGTTATAAGTGACTTTCTCTGCTTAATTGGATTTGTTGCAGTGTAAATAATATTTTTAAACATAAATTGCTTCAGGTATGTCAATATCGTAACAGCCAGTTTAGTAGCTACAGCAACCAAGCAAATTCATACTAACTGAAAAAAATGTTACGGTGAAATGTTAGGATTTCGTTTCATTCGATATAGTATGAAGTTGCATAATCATAATATATGTCTCCGGCATAACTAATTATTTATCTAATCCACCTGTTATTCGAACTTAATTCTATAATAAATATGATGTCAATATCTTCAATCCTGAATTGTTTATTCTTATACTCTGCGGCTGATGAATATTTCTTAGATTTTCAGTGTGTGGAATACTTTGGAATTACTTGGTTGTTCCCCCGACACATGGTTCTGCAGTCTGTCCCACTTCGCGGAACCTTGGACAAGTGTCTTCTACTATAGCCTCATCCGACCCAAACCTTATGAGTAGATAACTGAAAGAAACTGAAGCCGTTTTATATGTATATATATATATATATACTCATACGTTGAGGTGCAATGTCCCAGTGGTTAGGGCAGCGGACTCGCGGTTGAAGGATCGCGGTTTCGATTCCCAAACCGGGCGTTGTGAGTGTTTATTGAGCGAAAGCACCTAAAGCTCCACGAAGCTCCGGCAGGGGGTGGTGATCCCTGCTGTACTCTTTCACCACTCTTTCTCTCACTCTTTCTTCTGTTGGCCTGCTCGCTTAGCCAGCGGGGTGGCGTCATTCGAAGGCTAAAACAATGCGAAGCGCATTGTGACCAGCGATGTGTAGCAACATCTGATGGTCTGGTCGATCACGTGATCACGTGATATACTCACACACACATGCACACTCTCCACCTGTCTCTCTCTCACACAGACACATACACACATATATATATGACAATATGACAGCGTCTCATATATAAGTGCGTATTTGAGTCTGTGTTCGTCCTCCATCACCGCTTGACACCGAGTGTTAGTTCGTTTACGTCCCCATTATCTAGCGGTTCGACAAAAGAAACCTATACAATAATTACCAGGCTTAAAAACTAAAATAAGAATTGTGGTCGATTTGTTGGACTAAAATCTTCAAAGCAGTGACCCAGCATGACCGCAATCTTAATAACTGAAACAAGTAAAAGATGTATATACACGTATATATAGCGGCATTTCGTTCCTCTACCTTCCGAGTTCAAATTCCGCCGAGATCAACTTTGCTTTCGTACTTTCGAAGTTGAGCACTGGGGCCGATGTAATCGACTTAACCCCTCCCCTAAAATTGCTGGCCTTGAGACGAAATTTGAAACCAATATGTCGTATTGTTAATCAATAAGAGTTATAGACAACGAAAACTATTTTCTAGTAACTGCCGTCTATAATTTTTATAAAGCCAAGTTTATTCATTATAATACATTTATCTATAACTTCAAATTGCAGTTAACAAAACTAGTGAATTTGCTTAAGTAGTTTTTTTCGGTTTTATGCAAGTAAATACATTCTATGTATCAGAACATAACGAGGTTCACAAAAAGTAATCAATTGTCGAAAACACTTTTGAGTAAAATGGATTTACTTGAAAAGCAGGTTGACGAAGAGAAAAAAAAACAAAAGAAAATACAAAAAAGTAAGAAGAAATAAGGTGGTTACTTAGTAAAAAGAGATTGAGAAAGTTTAGAGAGATATAAGATAAATAGGTCACACAACAAATAGTTGCGGTATTGCTAAATTTTTTGTCGTTTAGCAGTGGAACGTTTGTTTTTATATATAAATATACACGTGTATGTACATATGTTTATAGAGTATACAAACATAGTAATGATTTCTTGGGACGTGGTAATTCGTTATGCAACCACAATATGCTATAAAGAATGTTAAATGCTTTTTATAACTCAACACCCCGTTCTACTGCGTTTACATTATTTTGTTAAGGTTATTTCTACAAATATTCTATAGAAATTTTAGCCAGACCTGATTTTTGCTACAACGTTTTGTATCGAGACATCAGATGTAAATAAACAATGAGATCGAAGACAAAAATGGGCAATGAATGTATATGCCACATATGCATTTAGTATGTAAATTGGTATATCTAATAACTTAACACCGCTGTATGCAGTGACTATGTAAGCAGTGTGTTCGGAGGCAAGAATGGGTTACATGGGTGCTAATGAAGGGGCAAAAACAGCTCAAATATGGCACATACACTCATTACTAAACGGAGCTTGCATGTCCAAGGCCAACATTTATGAAGCCACCGTGGACTCTATATCCACTAAGGACACAGTTTCGACGAAGAAACACGTGGGCCTTACAGAAGGTAATTTCAAGGTCAGGTTCAATAATCACACCTTCATCTTCAGGCACTGGGATAAAAGAAAAACGACCAAATTATCCAATCATATATGGTCCTTAAAAGATAAAGTTGTCGGTTACAACATCTATTGGAAGATTTCAGCCAAGTGTAAGCCCTACACCAACGGCAGTGGAAAGTGCGGGTCTTTGTTATATGGAAAGGTGGCTCATCTGGAAAAGCCTCTTAGACCCCGCCACATGTCTAAATTCAAGAACTGAAATTTTCGGATCATGTCCATATGTGGCTAAATGTTTGTTATGTTTTTGGTTACCTTGGGATTATAGATAGGACTTACTTTTTATATTGTGTCCACGTACAAGCTTATATATTGCTCATATATTTTTTACACATTTTTCTGTATTTTACCCTCCACCCTGCATGTGTATATAGTCATGTATATGGAATTTTTTGTGTGCGCGTGTGGATATGTACGTGTGCGCGGGTATGTGCGTATATAGACGTAGGTGTGTGTGTGCATGCGAGTATGTGCGTATATAGAAGTGTATATGAACTTTTTTGTGTGCGTGTGTGTGTGAGCGTGTGTGCGTGTATGAATAACTTACTTTTGGCGAATGTGTGGGTGCACATGTGTGTTTTAAGCGAGTGTAAACGAACATATGCAAATAGGCACATATATGTGGGTGTGCGTGAGCGCATGTGCATGTATGGACATGCGCGCATGCGCGTTCGCCATGAGCATATTCACTCCTTTACTTTTTATTCTTATTCTATATTTTTTTTACACATTTTTACACATTTTTCTGTATTTTGCCTTTAGCCCTGTTTTCTATTCTGCATGTGCGTATATTGACGTGTGTATGAACCTTTTTTTGTGCGTGTGCGTGTGTGTGCGAGCGTGTACGCGAGTATGTATATATTTTTTGGCGAATGTGTGTGTGAGCATGTGTGTGTTTCAAGAGAGGGTGGATGAGTATATACATATAAACACATGTACGTGGTAGTGCGGGCGCGCGGGCGCGTATGTGTATGTATGGACATACGCGCTTACGCGATTCCTATGAACATTTTTACTCCCTTACCTTTACTCCCTCCCCTTACTTAGCGGTCATTCTAATACCTCTTTTGTCTTAATAACGGTCAATCACACATTAATCTCCCTTTGTTTAACAGTCATTTTCATAGCATTTTTTTCGGTGGCCCGATAACTGAAGAGATGCCGGCGTGGGTTTCCGCTCCGACATCCGAAACTTGTTTCCGAAAAATTGTCACATATTATATTAACAGATAAATTCTTCTATTTACATAATATCGAGGTCTCTTTCATTCTTTTGTTGTCTTACCATTTCTATCAATATATGTCTATATATATATATATATATATATATATATATATATATGTGTGTGTGTGTGTGTGTGTGTGTGTGTGTGTAAATATATATATATATATATATCCAACATAAGAAATACGTCAAAAAATTATGGAGGTTGGAGAGCAAAGGAATGAGTCTATGTGTGTCTGTGTATATGTATGCATTAGTATATGTATATATATATATTCACACATGGAAAGATATACAAACACACAGACACAAGTTTATTGAAAGTAATGCAAATCTGGACTCTTTTATGTATTATTGAGTGGCATAGGTCGTTCAAATTGCAGATGTTGCTACAGTAACATTTCCTATACAGTAACTCGATATAGTATGGTATCTCTCTCGCTGTTCTTCACCACTGTAAGTGAATTATGGTTTTCAAGCAGAAGCTTAAGTTACAAATTGTGCACACATATATAAGTGTATGTGTATATATATATATATATATATATATAAACACACGCACGTACACAGACACACAGACAGACATACCCTCGTATACACACACATATGCATATACACATATATACATACTAGAGTAAGTGGAGATTCGAAAGCATGTGGCACTTCATACATTGGGAAGTATTTACATACATTATTTAATATCGGTTTGACTCAGCTACGAGCAACGTAAAGTTTCGTAAATTCAAACAACGAATCTATCGCTAGAAACGGGTAGACATATATTACTTCACTCCCTCTAGACTCTTGACGAGATAGGTCCATTCTACATGCCTACGAAACTTTCTGTAGGATGAAGTTGGATATCATAATCTATATATGGGCCATCCCCTACTCCCAGTTCCTCCGCCTCCGACGCTTGTGCAACCGGGACGAGGATTTTGAGACCCAGTCCCAGTGCCTTGCCCGCCTGTTCAGGCATCGAGCATACCCCTCAACCTTTGTCCAAAACGCCCTTGCCCGAGCTCGTCGAATCGCTCGCACCACCGCCCTTTCTCCTTACCCTCACCAGCCCCGTCCGCACCCCCTTTCCCCTCCTTTTCCACGCCTCCACTCTACCCCTTCGTCGGAAGATACTACGGGCCTTTCGTTGTCTCCAGCTCGATCCCACCACATGCCCCATTTTCCTCAACCCACCCTTGTCCTCCTTTAAACGCGCACGGAACCTACGTGATCTGATCCGTAACATCTTATCCTCTTCTCCTAACTTCACATGGATCATTCCCATGCTCTAGATACCGCTGCAACACCTGCCCCTTCATCACCAACACTACTTCTCTCACTGGTTCTAATCAGCAAACTCTTCACATAACAAATTCCTTCTCTTGCTCTTCTAGCATCATATACTGTATTAGATGCAACCTCTGTGGTAAACTATATGTAGATCAGATAGGCTGCCGACTGGCTGACCGGTTCACCGAACATCTAAGGGATGTTCGTCTATGTTCGAACACTCCCGTCGCCCGTCACTTCCGCTTAGCCAACAATTACCCCTCTAACATCTCTGTCTTTGACCTCGCTCTACACTACGGATCCATACACTCACAACTCCGCCTGGAACAGTGGTATATCTTTAATCTACGGACAACTATCCCCTACGAACTAAACACTATCCCCTCTTCCTATTGACTGCCTCTACACCTCCTGCAACAAGCAACCTTATTTCATTTTCATCTTTCATTTTTACTTGTAATTGCGCCATATATATTGCATTAACTTCCTTATCTCCTTTCAACCTTAGTTTTTATATTTTATTGTTTTTATAATTCTTTGTTTTTATTCTTTATATTTTATTGTTTTTATAAATTATTGTTTTTATTTCAATATACACGCACACATACACACACATACGTACATATCCATGAATGCACATATAACTCCCACACACACCACACGTATACAACACACATACATGCATATATACAAACACACATACATCCACACATACACACACGCATACATACACACAAACATACACCCACGCACACACACATATGTGCGTACACACAAACATGCACATGCACACACAAAATACACACGCACATACTCACACATGTACACACGCACATACACTCGCACGTTCCCAAGTGTATACACACACACGCAAATGCAAATTGACCCAAACATACCTCACATACACACACAGAATACACCCATACATACACTCACACAATTATACATACATGTACACACACATACGCACATACAAGCACATATACACAGACTAAAGTACACTTATTCCTCACACACACACAACCCCTACGCATACACACATACACACACGAACACACACATACATATACATGCATACACACACTGCAAACAAAACACACACACTACATATACATACACGCACACACACATACTTCAAACTACCAGTACCTACTACTGACCATTCTCGTACGCAAATGTGTAGGTAGACACACAACAGGCAGCCACTCCTGCCAAAATTCTTACTATAAATTCTTCCTATCACCATAAACGATACTAAGCCCAACCACACACAGATAAACAGCCACAACCACACACACACACACAGATAAACAGCCACAACCACACACACATACACACAGGCCTGCACGCACGCACATACCCACACATACACACATATATCTCCTTCTCTTGCACTCTCCTGTCTCTGAAAGAATTTTTTTCCTCACCCATTCCCTTCAGGTCATTTCAATATGTGACAACGTGTGTATCGTTGACGATTGTTTTTCTCTGGCTATTTTTTCCCTCTATCTGTAGCGTTTTTCTCCGTGTCCCCTTCTTTGGATCTTTCCTTTTTCTATGTTTCTGACGAAGAGCTCCGCTCGAAACGTTAAATCGTCCTTCTTTCTTTCATTTCCTGAGCGTCCAATAACGCTATACTTGTTCCATATCCTCGCGTTGTTGTGTTTTCTCTTTGTTCATGTTTGGATTAACTATATATATATATATATATATATATATATATATATATATATACGAACATACCCGGCATCCTCTCAGTTCGCCGGGTATGGTTTGCGTCTGCGCAGAGGTTTGAAAAGTTAAGATGTACAAACCGTTAGATCTACATGTGCTTCTAACAGTCTGTGCGTCTAGGATTACGAAGGCTTCCCACTGAAGAACCTGGCCTGGCAAATATATTCTGTGTGTTTGCTAAAAATAGGTAGAAACTGTTCGGTCTGGGATATAGCTGAGATGGTAAATGCTTTTAATTTTCATTCCTTTCATGAATTTATCCCTTTCTGTGTTTCTAGCACTACGCTTCCTTATTTGGAAGCCTTTTATTATATATATATATATATATTATATATATATATATATATATATATATATATATATATATATATATATGTATGTATATACATATGTATACATCAACTATTAAGGTGGCTATTCGCAATTTACAACCGAAAGTCAACAAGTATAGTCGTCATTAAAGTAACGGAAGGTTAGTCAGCACTAGCATTGTTAGAAATAAGGTGCAAAACAGTTCTTAGCCACGTGAGAGCACTTTTCTAACGACTGACACAGGATAAAAAAAAAAAAATATATATATATATAGGTTATGAGAGGTAATGGTGTCAGTGAGACCCAAAAGTGTCAGGTAATGCTGAATAAGTGTTGTGGATAAACCATAGTTGAGTTCCTGGTCGGTGATTATACTAATAAGGGGTCCAACATAGGTCATATATCAGCGTATGTATATAATAAAAAAAAATTCCGTAATTAGATAAAAACCAATCTTACAGCCGGTTGTAGGATATGTATTATATCCCTTTATCGGAGACGGTGTGAGAAGATGGTTAAGCAATAGTTAGTTTATATACGATACAAATTAGAGAATGAGGTGGAGGAATGAAAACAGATGTGAGATATGCAGGGATATTGTATTTGTAGCTCCATTATTTAGGCAGAATGGTATACATATAAAATTCCAATACCTTATGTGTAAAATCTAATAGTATTTTATATTGTCGTTCCAAGTATAGAATTTATACACAGTGTTATTGAATCAAGGGTTTTATTTAAAGAGACCTAAAAGTAGGGAATGTATTAGTAAGGTCAAATCGAAAACAGGAAGAGAGAAATAAAGAAAGAGAAAAAAAGAGAAAAGAATGAGAAGAAAATAAGAAGAAAAATAATAAAATAATAAAAAAAGAAGAAAGAACAGGAAGAAAGGAATGAAGTAAAGGGACCAGTTAGTGGTCAGTCACGATGATTTGAAAGTAGGAATGGGGAGATAAAGTTGATAGAGAGAGAAATGTATTAGGGTGTGAAAAGATAGAAGGAATGAGGGATGATAGAGAGAGAGGTTGTGCTGTGATCCCTTAGACTCTATCACTGCACAACTGGATGTCTGTTTAACAAGATCTATATCTGGAACGCAATGTGGCATTGATTATCAGATCATTGTAAGTAAAACTACTATATAGAATCAATAAAAACTCTCTGAATAAGCCTCCACCAGGAAGGCTAAAGGTGGAGAATCTTAAATCATAATTTCAAAACCTCTTTTCTAAAACCAGATCCGAAGGATTAAAGTAAATCTACTTCCATCTCGGCGAAAGGGAGCAGCTGAGCTTCTTTGATAGAGATGGTGTACACCACTGCAGCAGACATAAATTGGCCATTCAAGTAGATAGCAATAAGTCCAGTTTGATAAAAAAGCAAAGAAATCCAAGACTGTCCTCAGGTGAAGAAAAAGCTAATTAAAGATGTTAGCGTGACCTCAACTTACAAAATAAAAAAGAAAAACTGTTGCATTCAGGCAAAAGTGTTTTCCATTAAGAAACAAAGAGTCATGAAAAATAACTGACTTAGGGAAAGGGCTCGATAGACACAAATGTATGCTGACACATGGATGATATTAGAAAACTTCACGCAGTTTATAAAAATGGAGGATGCGGTGTTGATGCACCACCCAAAGTTCCAAAGATGCAGTGGAAGTAATCTTTGAACACTGTAAAGTTACCCTAAATTCATGAGAGGCTACTGCTCGTGTTTAATCTACTTAAGAGTAATACAGTACCTGGGTAAGCATGGCGTTCACGTTGTTGCAAATTTGTTGATCAGGGGGAAAAGGAAGCTCGTAGATCATACCCTAACAATCCTGGGTTAAGTGGAAACAAGTGTGGAATTATTGGTAAATACTTACGACCAGAACAGTCCTTACCAGCAAAACCCATGATCATGTAATCTTCTGTCCATCTTTTTGTGCTTGCTAGGTCATCGTCAAATTTGAGGAATTAGCCATTGCATACACAAACACACATGTACACATGTACATATATACATGCACACAGATACACTCACACCCACACATACACACATAAAGGTGCTTATATATATATATATATATATATACAATAATATGTTACATTACTCGATAGTCAAGATAAAACTCTGAGTTTCAGATGCCGAAGTGGAAATCCACAGCACCATCTCTTCGGTTATCTGGCTATTTGAAAACGCTATGAAAAAAATACCGTTAAATAAAGGGAAATTACTGTGTTATAACTCTGCTTGCCTGCGTACTTATACATCGCTCGCATTTTTCGTCATAAAAATTATATAAAAATACATAAAAAATATATAAAAATATATAAAAATATATAAAATCTTCTTGGGACATAACATAGAAAGCATGTTCTATCTGTTTTCTTTGGGGAACCAAAAGCGTAACAGAAATTTAGTCACATGCTTTCTATGTTATGTCCCAAGAAGATTTTATATATTTTTATATATTTTTATATATTTTTTATGTATTTTTATATATTTTTATGACGAAAAATGCGAGCGATGTATAAGTACGCAGGCAAGCAGAGTTATAACACAGTAATTTCCCTTTATTTAACGGTATTTTTTTCATAGCGTTTTCAAATAGCCAGATAACCGAAGAGATGGTGTTGTGGATTTCCACTTCGGCATCTGAAACTCAGAGTTTTGTCTTGACTACCGAGTAAAGTAACATATTATTGTATAGATAAATTTCCTCTATTTACATAATATTGAGGTCTCTTTCTTTCTTTTGTTATCTTACCGTTTTATCAATATATATATATATATATATATGTGATATATATATATATATATATATATATATATATATATATATCATATATATATATATATGCAGTGAGAGAGGGAGGATATATCTAGGTGTGAATTTGTGCGAATGTGGTGACCTCTTTCTAAGGCCACTAATATCGTTGTGACATAATTTGTCTTTTATATTTGTCCTTTCTTTCATTTAGCACTTAAAATTTAGGACCTCTTCCCTGAAACGGAGGTTCATCCCATTCTAAAATTGAGTCAATCTCAATTTAATTCACTATCTAACTTGCTTAACATACGATCTAAAATATATTTGCTAATAATACCTATTTCAGTTTTAGCTGGATTAATTTGTCTGCACTTGAGGTTCCTATTGAAATTAGCTTTGTGGTCTTTTAGAGTAATAAAGGGCTGGCGTAGGGGGAAATATTCTATCCTATCGCTAACTTTAAGGTTGTTAGTAATTCTTCTTGCACCCAAATTCACCTCTTTATATAAATTTATGTTGTTTTTTTTTATTGTAGGTGTCTGTAATGTTGTTCGAAAGTAGACGTTTATAAACATCTTTCTCAATCGCGTATAAGTTTTTTGTCTTATCGGAGTTTACGAAGAACTTATCCGAATTCTTTATGTCTCTAATTTTTACTTTCATATCCCTCTGTAGTTGGTTGTTGAATTTGTGGAATTTAATTTTTCCAATGAGCCCGTAAAGGTCTTTTTCAAAGGCTTCCAATTCCGAAATAGATGGTGGATTTTTGGAAGATTTAAGTCGGTATTTGCTTCCGTAAGCTTTGTATCAAAGAAGAAGGCTTTCCATCTCATTTTCCGAATAAACTCCTCCGTTTTTTCGATAAGACCCTTGAGGTATAGCTTCTGTGTTGGGATGGGTGTACTTTTTGGGTAAAGTTCCAATTCTTTCAGATGATTCTTCTTCCTACATGTCGCTCAAACTTTCTAAAAAAGGAACAGGCTACACAAGAGTAAGTACATAAATGCGAAACAAGGTGGAAAAAATAGTACTCGAATACCAGAGATTGAGTAATAGAGCAGCAAAAATATTTCAAAAACAGTTACTCAGAGTTTCACGTTCCCATTCGTCGGACAGTTTCGTTTAGAATGGAACAAAAATAAGGCTATATGCAAACATATACAATTAGTTTAATGGATACACATCTGAAAAAGGTTTTGTTTCATTGGTCCTTTCAACTTACGGTCTTTACAATGACCGGTTGCATGAAGAAAACCTGAAATCAAAAGTAGCTCATAAAGAAGGAGAGAATCTGAATATCCAGGGTAAATAATTATTTGTAAAATATTAATCAATTAATACATTAAAAGTTATAACCGTTTTAAAAGAATTCACGTTGGATTACATATACATCTTTTTATTGCAAAGTGGAGGTTTATTTATCAGGTATTTAGTAGCTATGCCCAGTTCCTGCATAGCAAAGACATATCCTTCTAAATGAAATGTAATGTACTTATTCCAGGTCCAAGAAAGGTCACTCTTCCTGCCAATGCTGTTGTTGCCCTCTAACTTACAGGATATGTACCCATGCATTGCTTTTGGTTGGTGTGATACCTGCTTCTCCTCCAAGGTTCTGCTTATATAGGCCAGTCCGGCCTCCTTTGGGTTGAATGAGACAGTTGTATTCAGAGAGTACCCACCAGTTGTTCTACTCCAACTATGAAGATATTACTTTCACTTTTGATTATGCGTGGAATGTACTCATTTCTGTCTTTACTGTTCAGCTGGTATTGTCTAATACAATGCGACACTTAAAGGCTGTTTGGACTGACCTCATGCTTCTACCGCCACCACTTATCTCACATAACTCCTATCAGTGTTGTTGTTAACGTAGAACTTGCCAATGGTAGTAAGTAACTTTCTAATGTTTATGTCTTCACTGCGTATCTCGTTGAGTTTCCAGTCCAATATTGCAAATGTTGATACTAGCACTGGCAATGCAAAAGCATTGTGACATATGGTTTTGTTAAGCGCAAGAAATTCTGAGTTCCATATTTTCCGGAGTCTACAGAAGTACGGTAGTCACAACACCAACGTATGCAAAATTCTCAGCGATTCCGAGGTACTTGTAACGTTCATCATTAAAGATAGGGGAGGTAAGAAGATAGGAAGCCATAGAGATAGGTAACTGTAGAAATAGAAAGCTGTTGATGTACATGTTCTTTGGTCGACAATATTTCCTCGACTGACTAACATGTTATGTATGTATGTTTATGTATGTGATTATGTGTATGTATATATGTATGCATCTATCTATCTATCTATCTATCTGTCTATCTATATATCTATCTATCTATCTATCTATCTATCTATCTATCTATCTATCTATCTATCTATCTATCTATCTATCTATCTATCTATCTATCTATCTATGTGTATGTGATTTTGTAAATGTGTGTACTGAAAGCGACCTGTTTCTCATCAATTTTTTTTCTCCTTTCCCAAGAAACCGATATCATTTTCATATAAACCGCCAATTATATATTGCACCTCTCCGACAATCAGTCTTCTGATCTTATAAACTGAAATTTTGGACATTTTGATCAGTTCTAATTAATATTAAACTGGTTGGATACATCTAATTATTTATTTAAATCAAGCAATCTACACGCTACACACATTATCTGCAGATGTCAACAAGCTATTCTTTGCAATTTTTTCACTCTTCTTTGAGAGAAAATGCAATTTCAGGACGACAACCATTAATTTCCTATTCATTTCTCGTTGAACATCAGCTTTTATCAATTTAAATAGGAGCATATAATTGATTTCCTTACAAAGCCAATATTAATATAACTGTCAAAAGTGCTTGTTCACGGATTTGTTTATTTCTTTATTCAATCAAATTCAAAATAAAATTTCAAGTATTATTCGAATTTTGTTTTGATTTCTTTATGAATAACGTCATTTATATCAACATTTACATTTGAACATAATCCAAAGATTTCTAGTTTGGTTTTCAAATTCATTCCATATCTAAATATTCAAAATGACATCGAGTGAAAATCTAAAACTATTTGCTTTATCTTTAAAGTCACTTTTGATATTGATCAATACGTTATATATATATATATATATATATATATATATATATATATATAGATAGATAGATATATATATATATATATATATAGATATATATATATATATATATAGATAGATAGATAGATAGATAGATAGATAGATAGATAGATAGATAGATAGATAGATGTGCGTATGTGTGTGTGTGTATGTCTGTCTGCTGTGTGTATGTATTATGTATGTATACTTCTAAGTAATATAATCTGAATGTTATTCTAATGTGAGTTTAAGTCACTCATTTCTTAAATACCTTATTTAAATACTTTCTCGAAGATTCAGTGAGTGACATGAGTTATGTAGAGAAAAATGTGTGCTTGAGTGTGTGTGCGCGTGTTCGATGATGTTTACAACACTCGCTCTGCGATGTAGGTAGGAAGGTAGGCAGGGAGGCAAGTAGGTAGGTAGGTAGGTAGGTAGGTAGGTAGGTAGGTAGGTAGGTAGGTAGGTAAGTAGGTAGGTAGGTAGGTAGGTAAGTAGGTAGGTAGTTAGGTAAGTAGGTAGGTAGGTAGGTAAGTAGGTAGGTATGTAGGTAGGTAGGTAGGTAGGTAGGTAGGTAGGTAGGTAGGTAGGTAGGTAGGCGAGCTGGCAGAAACGTTAGCACGCCGGGCGAAATGCTTAGCGGTATTTCGTCTGCGTTAAGTTGTGAGTTCAAATTCCGCCGAGGTCGACTTTGCCTTTCATCCTTTCGGGGTCGATAAATTAAGTACCAGTTACGCACTAGGATAAATTAAGTACCAGTTACGCACTGGGGTCGATGTAATCGACTTAATACCTATGTCTGTCCTTGTTTGTCCCCTCTGTGTTTAGCCCCTTGTGGGTAATAAAGAAATAGGTAGGTAGGTAGGTAGGTCGATAGGTATGTACGTACATATGTACATATGTATTACGTAGACATATAGGTAGACAGGTTGGTTGATTGAAGTGTGAAGAAGAAAACAGACATTCCTATATAAGATGATAGATAGCTTGATGCAGAACGAATCAAAAGAGACTGAAAATGAAGAAAAAATATAAACAGTCAGAGAAAAGTAGGTGTCAGCTCAATAAATGGAAATGTAAGTGACGATGCATAAATTCAAATCTTATTGATCCACTTACGTGTTTTCTGTCTTGTCCAGGTCATTGCAGGCGGCCCAAAAGTCTTACAAAATGCAGAAAACCGGTATATGAGAATTTGTTTATCTTAAGAAGTATGCGCAACTACGTCGCAGACATCACGAATTAGCTTTTGAAAAGACTTCTACATATTGAAATGAGTAACCCTGCAACCAACTGACCAGCCTTCTGATCAGAGGGAATGTTGGCCTGCTCGCGTAGCTATGGGGGCGGGCATCATTAGAAAGGTAAAACGCTACAAGCGCATTGTAACCAGTGATGTATAACAATATTTTGATGTGTGTGTGCGTGTGTGTGTGTGTGCGTGCGTGTGTGTGCGTGCGTGTGTGTGCGTGTGTGTAAAAATTATGAACATGGCTTATCCAATACGTGATATACGAGGTGGTATCAAAAAGGTTCCAGGACTCTCTTTACTCTTTTACTTGTTTCAGTCATTTGACTGCGGCCATGCTGGAGCACCGCCTTTCGTCGAGCAAATCGACCCCGGGACTTATTCTTTGTAAGCCCAGTACTTATTCTATCGGTCTCTTTTGCCGAACCGCTAAGTGACGGGGACGTAAACACACCAGCATCGGTTGTCAAGCAATGCTAGGGGGACAAACACAGACATACAAACACACACATACATATATATATACATATATACGACAGGCTTCTTTCAGTTTCCGTCTACCAAATCCACTCACAAGGCATTGGTCGGCCCGGGGCTATAGCAGAAGACACTTGCACAAGATGCCACGCAGTGGGACTGAACCCGGAACCATGTGGTTGGTTAGCAAGCTACTTACCACACAGCCAGTTATATTTAACAAAAAATAACTTATTTACCTAAATTTTTAACATGATCGCCTTCGAAATAGTCATCTTGCGCAGTGATACACCGGTCCCTGCGTTCCTACCTCATTTGGAATCCGGCCTGGAAGTCGTTTTCCGTAAACGAATCGAAGACCTTTTGCGATTCGTTCTGGATCTCGACAACGGTGAAATAAGAGCTTCATTTTCCTATCGGGGAAGAGATGGAACTTCACGGGTGATAAATCTGGTGATTAAGGCGGATATGGAAGCGATACCATGTTGTTTTGGCCGACAGAACTCACGGGTGATGAGAGCTTAGTTACAAAGTGCATTGTCCTCATGAAGAATGTAATTCTTCGCGCTCCATAGATCCAGATGCTTTCGCTGAATATCCTTCCTCAAATGCTTTAAAAAGTCGTAGTAGAACTCTTGATTGACGTTCTGGCATTGCGAGTCGAATTCCCGATGCACAATACCATATTTCTGGAGATGGCGCTCGTCTTCCAGCTCCATCGGTCTTCCAGATCGATCGTCAATTTCCAAAGACGTTCTTCCGCTTTTGAAGCGCCTGTGCCACTCGAAACATGGTGTACGATCCATTGCCTCGTGTCCGAACTATGTTCAATAACTCTGTAGCAGTCTTCCCAATTTTAACGCAAAACTTCACGTTCGTTTTTGTTCCTGTCCATTACAAAATCGCAAACTACAACATACACGTGATCACAGAAGAACAAATTTCAGAACTTGTGAAGTAACCACAGCAATGTCACTCGGCACATTGCCTCCTGAAGGTCACTGTTATCTCACATTGCGCACCCAACCGTGTGCTGCCATCTGTTCGCGCGCTAAGAACTAGTCCGGGAACTTCTTGATACCACCTCATATTTCTGTAGTATGATAATTTCTTCATAATTTGTGTATTACATTTTTTTAAATATACCAGCCATTGCCTCATGCACTCGTTTGCTCATTTTAATTCTAATTGCAATGCCTGGTGAAATGGCTAGTGATTTGCATAATGTAACGCACGAACACTGAATAAATTACCATGCTTTTGAAATATATGTCGTATGTATTGTTCTGTCATTTTCTATTCATTTCCAACTGTCAATTTTCTTTATCACATGACATTATACGCAGCTAATGTTAAGACTGAGATCTTATATATAGTTGGATGATGTTAATATGTTTCTGATTGAATAGTCCAAATCACAAAGATCTCTAGTTGATATGGATATTTGATAATTTTAACCATGGAAAGCACTTTACACAGCACAGTATATCTGTATAAAAGAAGGCGCGGGAGAACCGTTTTGTTATACACTATATGCCACGAAGAAGCGCGCATTGTGATAACGCGTGTTTCCTCACAAAAACAAAGAGCACTTAAATATAATGAGTTTTTGCATCCGGTTTGCAAGATTCATCAAGGCGACGAGATAGCAGAAACGTTAGCGCGTCGGGCGAAATGCTTAACGGTATTTCGTCTGCCGCTACGTTCTGAGTTCAAATTCCGCCAAGGTCGACTTTGCCTTTCATCCTTTCGGGGTCGATAAATTAAGTACCAGTTACGCACTGGGGTCGATGTAATCGGCTTAATCCATTTGTCTGTCCTCTCTGTGTTTAGCCCCTTGTGGGTAGTAAAGAAATAGGTTTGCAAGATTCTTTATGAGAATTCGTGTGTTGAAACAAATTTTGTGTCTCGGGACAGTCATTATGCCAATATTACTAACACACGCACCGTGTTAGTGATATTGGTATAATGAGAGCGCATTCGTGACAATCGTACTAAATAAGAGTATCTCGGAGTTGTTTGTAAAGCTTATGCCGTACACTCGTCAACTAGGCACGTAATGGATTTCTGTTGAACACAAACAAATTTGGGTTTTGCGGAAATCCTACCTACAAAGCCTTTCGGGATAAGAAAATATACTTACAAATGTATTGCCATTATTAAGAGTTAATAGGGCATGAGTAGTGATTCAGTTTTCAGAGTAGAAAACTTATATCTTCTGCTAGAGTCTAGAGATTGATTTCGGAAAAGAAATGAGAGCAATTTCCATAACGTGTGCATTTTATGAGTGTAATACTTGAGTTTACATGATAATCGTAGTCATGAGCATCGTTTCTTAATGATCGTCGTTAAACTCTGTGTGTATATATATATATATATATATAAAAGGGGTAAAGACCCCCTTCGGTCATGAATGACCATGGGATTGCACCTAGAAAGTTACCTTCCTAGATACAAGTCCGGGCAAGGTTGTTTATGGAAGGCCAGCAGTCGCCCATGCATACCAGCCTCCCCTCTCCACGCCACCAGTGTTATCCAAGGGAAAGACAAAGGTCGATACAGCACCTGTGACGTCGCAACTCATTTCTACAGCTGAGTGAACTGGAGCAACGTGAAATAAAGTGCCTTGCTCGCGAACACAACACGCAGCCCGGTCCGGGATTCGAGCTCACAACCTCACGATCGTAAGCTCGACGCTCTAACCACTGCGCCATGCGCATATATATGCGTATATTCATGTGTGTGTGTGTGTGTGTGTGTGTTTGCATCAACAGTCCCATATTTTCTCACAGGAGTGGCTGTGTGGTAAGTAGCTTGCTAACCAACCACATGGTTCCGGGTTCAGTCCCACTGCGTGGCATCTTGGGCAAGAGTCTTCTGCTATAGCCTCGGCCCGACCAAAGCCTTGTGAGTGGATTTGGTAGACGGAAACTGAAAGAAGCCTGTCGTATATATGTGTATATATATATGTATGTGTATGTGTGTGTGTTCGTGTGTGTGTGTGTTTGTCCCCCTAGCATTGCTTGACAACCGATGCTGGTGTATTTACGTGCCCGTCACTTAGCAGTTCGGCAAAAGAGATCGATAGAATAAGTACTGGGCTTACAAAGAATAAGTCCCGGGGTCGATTTGCTCGACTAAAGGCGGTGCTCCAGCATGGCCGCAAGTCAAATGGCTGAAACAAGTAAAATAGTAAAATAGTAAAAATAGTATATCTTCAAGTATAAAAATCATGTAGAATGCATCTATGAAGTTGCTATTATGTATACAATTAATTGTATTTATTATGTCATTTGTTCTTTCATGCATGTATATCTATTTCTTTATTGCCCACAGGGGGCTAAACATAGTAGAGGAGACAAACAAGGGGATTAAGTCGATTATATCGACCTCAGTGATTTACTGGTACTTATTTAATCGACGCCGAAAGGATGAAAGGCAAAGTCGACCTCGGCCGAATTTGAACTCAGAATGTAGCGGCAGACGAATTACGGCTGCGCATTTCGCCCGGCGTGCTAACGTTTCTGCCAACTCCAACAGGCACATATGAGTGTTCTATGCACCATAATTATTTTTATGCATACATTTGAATATCCGCTCATGTGTACACCCCATGTGTACGGGTATCGTACCTGTTATTTACCACGAGGTTTTGCGCCATTGTATATTTGTGTTTGTGCTTATGGAAACATGCACACTAGTATCCAGGTTTCAACAGCTCGTTTGTGTTTAATTCACGTATATATATATCAAATGTGTGGAGGCGCAATGGCCTAGTGGTTAGGGCAGCGGACTCGCAATCGCAGGATCGCGGTTTCGATTCCCAGACCGGGCGTTGTGTGTGTTTATTGAGCGAAAACACCTAAAAGCTCCACGAGGCTCCGGCTGGGGGTGGTGATCCCTGCTGTACTCTTTCACCACTCCTTCTCTTTCATCTGTTGGCCTGCTCGCTTAGCCAGCGGGGTGGCGTCATTCGAAGGCTAAAACAATGCGAAGCGCATTGTGACCAGCGATGTGTAACAATATCTGATGGTCTGGTCGGTCACGTGATCACGTGATATATATATGAAATGTATGAGCCTTTGTTATCCTACTTCCATATGCAAGTATATGAGTGACAGAATGAGTGAGTGTGTGTGTGTGTGTGTGTGCCTCTGGGTGTGCATTTTTTAGCCAGCAGTCTTATTTCAGTTGTTTGCACGTATATGTGTGTATAGGCGTGTATGTGAATGATGTTGTTTACAAACTGCTTGACGCGGTCACCGACCTGTCCAACCCTAAAACACTCCCTGTATATTAAAACTGATTATAAATTCCTCCAATTTCTTTTATCATTATGTTCTCGCCACTTCCAGCCTTACCCCTCTCCGTTCTCTCTTCAACTACAATTTCGCTCTCCAGCAATCTCTACCCGTACGCATGCACAACAACAAATTTACTACTAATTCCTTTTAATATTCCTGTGTTTCCGCACCCATTTCCGAAAACTGACGTTGTATGAAACATCAAAAATTCTTCTCTAACGATTTACGTACGAACGTAAGAAATTACAGACTTTACGAAAAAATACAATTTCTGCCTCCATGGACCACTAAATGGTCTCGCTGCATTTCGTTGTTTTACCCATCTACGTATGTGTACGTGTGTGTATAGATCTATATGTATGAAGGAGGCGCAATGGCCCATTGGTTAGGGCAGCGGACTCGCGGTCGTAGGATCGCGGTTTCGATTCCCAGACCGGGCGTTGTGAGTGTTTATTGAGCGAAAACACCTAAAAGCTCCACGAGGCTCCGGCAGGGGATGGTGGTGATCCCTGCTGTACTCTTTCACCACAACTTTCTCTCACTCTTACTTCCTGTTTCTGTTGTACCTGTATTTCAAAGGGCCGGCCTTGTCACTCTCTGTGTCACGCTGAATATCCCCGAGAACTACGTTAAGGGTACACGTGTCTGTGGAGTGCTCAGCCACTTACACGTTAATTTCACGAGCAGGCTGTTCCTTTGATTCGGATCAACCGGAACCCTCGTCGTCGTAAACCGACGGAGTGCTTCCATCCATATGTATGAACACACACACACATATACGTGTATACACGCATAATAGTGAAGGTCAAGCTAACATGAATATTTATGCGTCATTTAGATAAGCTCGCTATCTTCATGTACTGTCACAAAATTCTGTTAATTATTCCTTATCAAGGTATTAGGATGGTCAAGATCGCTATGCTATGACAGTCGAACAAAGAGTTGAAACTTTGCTTTCTATCTAATCCTGTTCCTTTCATTTGAGTTCGTCTGGTTTAGAGTTATACTTTCATTTCCCTCAGATCGGTCAACAATTTACAACTGTAATTAATATGTTACAAATTATTTATTCTCCTCCACATAACATTGGTATTATTCTCAGTTGGTCATTATTATGTATAAGTATGAACGATACGTAGCCTCCCACAGAGAGAAAGTAATTGATTTCAATTCCATCGCTAATGCTTTTGAGGAAAAAACATGGATTTCAGCCCTGTTTCTTAATTCTATAAATGTTTTTCTCTGCTTAATCAAGGGATAAATCGGAGACAAATTGTCGGGGAAATGTATAGAAAACCGTATATTAGATATGTACTTTTAAAAATAACTGTTTCCCCAATTGTTTCTTTCGCACGTTCACTTGGCTCAAAGACCGTCTGAGTATACGAGAACTGAGCGAAGCTCTATCGTCTACATATATGTTCATGCATTAAAAATTCGTGAGATATATCGGTGTCGTAGATAGTTGCATGCAGCAGACATCGCAAAGCTTATATTTATAGAAATTGGTAAAATTTCATAGAAAATATAAATTGATTCTATCAGTTGTCGTCGTAGCGTTTTTTTTATCAACAAAAAATTACATCCACCAGACTACAGATGATTTATACTTGTTTCAAGTTCAGATACATTTGATGTGTGTGTGTGTGTGTGTGTGTGTGTGTGTGTGTGTGTGTATTTGTGTGTGTGTGTGCAAGAATTTTTTGCGTAATAAGATAAAAAAACCAAGGCTGTGTAGATATTAGAGCATTTATAGATAGACCTTCTATCTATAAATGCTCTAATATCTATACAGCCTTGGTTTTTTATCTTATTACGCAAACAATTCTTATATACACACGCTGACATAGAACCAACGCTGAACCCTTTATTCGCAATATTACTGAATCTGGAACTTAACTATGGTCTGTCTATAGCACTTATTCAGCATTACCTGACACCTTTGGGTCTCAATGACACCATTATCTTTTATGTGTGTATATATATATATATATATATATATAGGCGCAGGAGTGGCTGTGTGGTAAGTAGCTTGCTAACCAACCACATGGTTGCGGGTTCAGTCCCACTGCGTGGCACCTTGGGCAAGTGTCTTCTGCTATAGCCCCGGGCCGACCAATGCCTTGTGAGTGGATTTGGTAGACGGAAACTGAAAGAAGCCTGTCGTATATATGTATATATATATATATAAGTGTGTGTGTGTATATGTTTGTGTGTCTGTGTTTGTCCCCCTAGCATTGCTTGACAACCGATGCTGGTGTGTTTACGTCCCCGTCAATTAGCGGTTCGGCAAAAGAGACCGATAGAATAAGTACTGGGCTTACAAAGAATAAGTCCCGGGGTCGATTTGCTCGACTAAAGGCGGTGCTCCAGCATGGCCGCAGTCAAGTGACTGAAACAAGTAAAAGAGTAAAAGAGTATATATATATATATATGCTGTGGCGTAAGACAGATAGTCTCGAGTTGTTTGTGTTTTATTAATTAATGAATTATGTAACAGTCATTAATATGCACAATTGCTGTGACTCCACACATTTATATTTTATTGACGCGACGCTGTTTATGCCCTAATAAACCTTAGGTATGCACGAGCACATATACTGTGATATAAATAGATGATATTTGAACAAAAAAAAATTGTACATAAGACAACAAGCAAAAAATGAAAGATGAAGTTAATCATCTCTCTCTATATAAACGGCAGTTTGTCTGTGCGTTTTCTGTGTGTCTGTTTTCTCGTACCCTCACTCTGACCACGGCTTTCAACCGATTCTGATGAAACTTGACACACACATAGCCCAATGTCATAATTCAAAACTAACGCAGCGAAAATTTTGAAAAGTTCCCCCAGTTCTGAAAAAAATCGATAAATTCGACATGTGGTCGAGAATCAGAAACCCAAACCACAGACCGTCTAGGGGACGCAACTCCACCTTTTTTAACTCTCAAAAAAAAATTACCATCATTTTTTTTCCATTTTTTTGCTATTTTTTGGCTATAACTCTCTAAAAATGCTTTATAGTTATTTCCCTTACAAACCTGAGCAACGCCGGGCGATACTGCTAGTCTGAAATATTAATTGCTCTGAAAGAAAATTTTACTATGTAATCTTAAAAGTACATAACTGATTTAATGACGCAGTCTTTTATGTGGCTGAGATACATCATGTACCTTGAAATATGTGGGACTTCCAAAATAATCTGCAACCATTTGTCAAGCTTAGAAAGAGCACAAGGTTTTATCGTTTACCAGAACTCCCTAGAATTTAACTTAGGATCGCAGCCAATAGCAATATATTTCTTCAGCCAAATTTACCTTAGACAACTGCGACAAGTAATAAATCCCAATTCTAAGCGCCTGAAGTTAAAGGTGAAAGCTTAAAGGATTAGAACGCTAGTCTAGTTGTTTTCAAATACCTGTAGTGTATATATTTCTTCATATAAAGCCACCGTTTTAGGTTTATCATACAAATACCTGTAGTGTATATATTTCTTCATATAAAGCCACCGTTTTAGGTTTATCATACAAATACCTGTAGTGTATATATTTCTTCATATAAAGCCACCGTTTTAGGTTTATCATACAAATACCTGTAGTGTATATATTTCTTCATATAAAGTGACCGTTTTAGGTTTATCATACAAATACCTGTAGTGTATATATTTCTTCATATAAAGCCACCGTTTTAGGTTTATCATACAAATACCTGTAGTGTATATATTTCTCATATAAAGCCACCGTTTTAGGTTTATCATACAATACCTGTAGTGTATATATTTCTTCATATAAAGCCACCGTTTTAAGTTTATCATACAAATACCTGTAGTGTATATATTTCTTCATATAAGCCACCGTTTTAGGTTTATCATACAAATACCTGTAGTGTATATATTTCTTCATATAAAGCCACCGTTTTAGGTTTATCATACAAATACCTGTAGTGTATATATTTCTTCATATAAAGCCACCGTTTTAGGTTTATCATACAAATACCTGTAGTGTATATTTCTTCATATAAAGCCACCGTTTTAGGCTTATCATACAAATACCTGTAGTGTATATATTTCTTCATATAAAGCCACAGTTTTAGGTTTATCATACAAATACCTGTAGTGTATATATTTCTTCATATAAAGCCACCGTTTTAGGTTTATCATACAAATAGCTGTAGTGTATATATTTCTTCATATAAAGCCACCGTTTTAGGTTTATCATACAAATACCTGTAGTGTATATATTTCTTCATATAAAGCCACCGTTTTAGGTTTATCATACAAATACCTGTAGTGTATATATTTCTTCATATAAAGCCACCGTTTTAGGTTTATCATACAAATACCTGTAGTGTATATATTTCTTCATATAAAGCCACCGTTTTAGGTTTATCATACAAATACCTGTAGTGTATATATTTCTTCATATAAAGCCACCGTTTTAGGTTTATCATACAAATACCTGTAGTGTATATATTTCTTCATAAAAGCCACCGTTTTAGGTTTATCATACAAATACCTGTAGTGTATATATTTCTTCATAAAAAGCCACCGTTTTAGGTTTATCATACAAATACCTGTAGTGTATATATTTCTTCATATAAAGCCACCATTTTAGGTTTATCATACAAATACCTGTAGTGTATATATTTCTTCATAAAAAGCCACCGTTTTAGGTTTATCATACAAATACCTGTAGTGTATATATTTCTTCATATAAAGCCACCGTTTTAGGTTTATCATACAAATAGCTGTAGTGTATATATTTCTTCATATAAAGCCACCGTTTTAGGTTTATCATACAAATACCTGTAGTGTATATATTTCTTCATATAAAGCCACCGTTTTAGGTTTATCATACAAATACCTGTAGTGTATATATTTCTTCATATAAAGCCACCGTTTTAGGTTTATCATACAAATACCTGTAGTGTATATATTTCTTCATATAAAGCCACCGTTTTAGGTTTATCATACAAATACCTGTAGTGTATATATTTCTTCATATAAAGCCACCGTTTTAGGCTTATCATACAAATACCTGTAGTGTATATATTTCTTCATATAAAGCCACCGTTTTAGGTTTATCATACAAATACCTGTAGTGTATATATTTCTTCATATAAAGCCACCGTTTTAGGTTTATCATACAAATAGCTGTAGTGTATATATTTCTTCATATAAAGCCACCGTTTTAGGTTTATCATACAAATACCTGTAGTGTATATATTTCTTCATATAAAGCCACCGTTTTAGGTTTATCATACAAATACCTGTAGTGTATATATTTCTTCATAAAAGCCACCGTTTTAGGTTTATCATACAAATACCTGTAGTGTATATATTTCTTCATATAAAGCCACCGTTTTAGGTTTATCATACAAATACCTGTAGTGTATATATTTCTTCATATAAAGCCACCGTTTTAGGTTTATCATGCAAATACCTGTAGTGTATATATTTCTTCATATAAAGCCACCATTTTAGGTTATCATACAAATACCTGTAGTGTATATATTTCTTCATAAAAAGCCACCGTTTTAGGTTTATCATACAAATACCTGTAGGTATATATTTCTTCATATAAAGCCACGTTTTAGGTTTATCATACAAATAGCTGTAGTGTATATATTTCTTCATATAAAGCCACCGTTTTAGGTTTATCATACAAATACCTGTAGGTATATATTTCTTCATATAAAGCCACCGTTTTAGGTTTATCATACAAATACCTGTAGGTATATATTCTCATATAAAGCCACCGTTTTAGGTTTATCATACAAATACCTGTAGTGATATATTTCTTCATATAAAGCCACCGTTTTAGGTTTATCATACAAATACCTGTAGTGTATATTTCTTCATATAAAGCCACCGTTTTAGGTTTATCATACAAATACTGTAGTGTATATATTTCTTCATATAAGCCACCGTTTTAGGTTTATCATACAATACCTGTAGTGTATATATTTCTTCATATAAAGCCACCGTTTTAGGTTTATCATACAAATAGCTGTAGTGTAATATTTCTTCATATAAAGCCACCGTTTTAGGTTTATCATACAAATACCTGTAGTGTATATATTTCTTCATATAAAGCCACCGTTTTAGGTTATCATACAAATACCTGTAGTGTATATATTTCTTCATATAAAGCCACCGTTTTAGGTTTATCATACAAATACCTGTAGTGTATATATTTCTTCATATAAAGCCACCGTTTTAGGTTATCATACAAATACCTGTAGTGTATATATTTCTTCATATAAAGCCACCGTTTTAGGTTTATCATGCAAATACCTGTAGTGTATATATTTCTTCATATAATGCCACCATTTTAGGTTTATCATACAAATACCTGTAGTGTATTATTTCTTCATATAAAGCCACCGTTTTAGGTTTATCATACAAATACCTGTAGTGTATATATTTCTTCATATAAAGCCACCGTTTTAGGCTTATCATACAAATACCTGTAGGTATATATTTCTTCATATAAAGCCACAGTTTTAGGTTATCATACAAATACCTGTAGTGTATATATTTCTCTTCATATAAAGCCACCGTTTTAGGTTTATCATACAATACCTGTAGTGTATATATTTCTTCATATAAGCCACCGTTTTAGGTTATCATACAAATACCTGTAGTGTATATATTTCTTCATATAAAGCCACCGTTTTAGGTTTATCATACAAATACCTGTAGTGTATAATTTCTTCATATAAAGCCACCGTTTTCGGTTTATCATACAAATAGCTGTAGTGTATATATTTCTTCATATAAAGCCACCGTTTTAGGTTTATCATACAAATACCTGTAGTGTATATATTTCTTCATATAAAGCCACCGTTTTAGGTTTATCATACAAATACTGTAGTGTATATATTTCTTCATATAAAGCCACCGTTTTAGGTTTATCATACAAATACCTGTAGTATGTATATATTTCTTCATATAAAGCCACCGTTTTAGGTTTATCATACAAATACCTGTAGTGTATATTTCTTCATATAAAGCCACCGTTTTAGGTTTATCATACAAATACCTGTAGTGTATATATTTCTTCATATAAGCCACCGTTTTAGGTTTATCATACAAATACCTGTAGGTTATATATTCTTCATATAAGCCACCGTTTTAGGTTTATCATACAAATACCTGTAGTGTATATATTTCTCATATAAAGCCACCGTTTTAGGTTTATCATACAAATAGCTGTAGTGTATATATTTCTTCATATAAAGCCACAGTTTTAGGTTTATCATACAAATACCTGTAGTGTATATTTCTTCATATAAAGCCACCGTTTTAGGTTTATCATACAAATCCTGTAGTGTATATATTTCTTCATATAAAGCCACGTTTTAGGTTTATCATACAAATACCTGTAGTGTATATATTTCTTCATATAAAGCCACCGTTTTAGGTTTATCATACAAATACCTGTAGTGTATATATTTCTTCATATAAAGCCACCGTTTTAGGTTTATCATACAAATACCTGTAGTGTATATATTTCTTCATATAAAGCCACCGTTTTAGGTTTATCATACAAATACCTGTAGTGATATATTTCTTCATATAATGCCACCGTTTTAGGTTTATCATACAAATACCTGTAGTGTATATATTTCTTCATAAAGCCACCGTTTTAGGCTTATCATACAAATACCTGTAGTGTATATATTTCTTCGTATAATGCCACCGTTTTAGGTTTATCATACAAATACCTGTAGTGTATATATTTCTTCATATAAAGCCACCGTTTTAGGTTTATCATACAAATACCTGTAGTGTATATATTTCTTCATATAAAGCCACCGTTTTAGGTTTATCATACAAATACCTGTAGTGTATATATTTCTTCATATAATGCCACCGTTTTAGGTTTATCATACAGATGATAAGCCAAAGAGAGACTTTCTGTGTAGCTGCTTTCCTTATTAGAAATATCAGCTGAATATGCTTCATATCATACAATAACGCCTTAAAGAAACGAATGACATATTGAATAGTGTAATTAATTATGTGTCCAAAGTAAATACAAATGCTTTTTATAATAGGGCTGTCTGCTCCGTGAAATCTGAGCTGCGACCAAACAAGCTTCAATCATCCACAGAGAAATCATTTTCGATCACTAATTGGATATCTTCCTGATGGGGCCAGAGTATAAAGGTGGGTGTCAACAACATATATAGGCATAGTGTTGGTTTTAGTGAGAATTTAGCTTTAGGGAGGATAGAAAAATATTAGACTTATAAGTCACTCCATTATTGCCCACGTAGTGGTCAAGAGCGCGGGCTACTAATCCCAAGATTCCGAGTTCGATTCCAAGCAGTGACCTGAACAATAATAATAATAATAATAATAATAATAATAATAATAATAATAATAATAATAATAATAATAATAATAATGAAGATGATGATGATGATGATCATAATAACAACAACAACAACAATAATAATAATAATAATAATAATAATGATAATAATAATAATAAAAATAATAATAACAACATCGAAAAATACATTATGAATGTGAACTCAGGTTCGAAATTTCCCCAACACACCTGATGAGAGCTGGAGGGTATATCAGCCGAAACGTTGTGTTAATAACTAACAAGATGAGGACAAATATCCATCAAATGTAAATAATGTAATTCGACATTAATCTTCATGCTTTCCAACGCCGTTGACGGTTCACTAATAGTTTAAGCTGTTTCTGAAAAAGGGGACATAAAATATCGTCAAATTTAGTCTGAACACACTGTATTTCCATTCTTTGCTAAAAACATTTTTACATATATATATATATATATATATATATATATATATATACACTTATTGATTGCAAGTTCTGGAATTTAATTTTCTTTCAGTACAAATATATAATGACTGGCGTTCTTTTTTTTTTTTTTTTCTTGTTGCTTCCAGATAACTTACTTTTACATACCCTCTCGAATAATAATAGTGCATATTTTAGAAAACGACAAACAAGGAAATTTGTGATAATCATCACTAAAGAAATGTCTACTGAAAAGACACTCGACAATGAAATTACAAGATATTTATGATTTATCGAACGTAATTTACAAAATTATTCTTAGATTGGAACCAATTCCACATTATATGAAGTAATTAGGAAAATTAAATGCTCGATCTGTCTTTTACAAAACTATAAGTTAAAGGAAATCCATGGCATCTTTCCTTTCTAAAGTCAGATCTAATAGAAAGCGTTTGGAATACAGATTGTGAATGTGCATGACACTTCAGAAATGTGTAACATAAGAATGCAGTAAATTTTTAAATCTACCATGAGTGATTTATGTTTTTCTTATGGTATTTTTTCTCGAGCATTGCGTGTTAATTCAGTTTCATTACATTCCCTAATTTTATCCGAGACAGTAATTTCGTTCTTTGGATTTCATTTTAATAAGATACAGTTTTGTGCTTGAGGAAAATCAACATATAAATAATACATAACTACGGACAAATTATCGTTTCTTGTTTAATTTAAAAGCAAGGAATTTAAAGAATATCATCTAAGATTATAAGGTTAAATATGATTTTGTATTTGTATTTGAGCGATGGCTAGAAGTATATTGAGTTCTTCATAACCAGCTGATCTAGCAAGCGGGGCCTCATATCAGTGAGGGGGGCCGGTGCGCATTGATGCCGTCGAGAGGTAGGCCCCGAAACGGCGTGCATTCTCTCCTGATGACCCCATATACTTGCTAGCTTCCGATATACGGAACTTTTAACTGGTAGCACTTGCATGTGCAAGTTGTTTGCAAGATATTTAAATATGATTTTGTATTTGTATTATAGTGAATGATATTGAATAGATATTTAAGATTTCTGTTGATTAGTTATGAGAATTGGTTTCGATCGCTTGTTTCAGTTCACTTACATGGATAATATCTTGAGAAAAGCATCATTGTCACAACACCTACACTGCTCATCAAGCTACAATATACCTCGTAAATCAATTCAGTCGACGATATGTTTCCTTTAAATATGTGTATATCTGCATCAAAGTTTAGTAATGCATATTCTATAGTCAAATTCCTAACCATTATCCATTTCAATGAATTCACTTTTCCACAATTCAATAAGGTACTCTTCAATTACTTACTTAGATTAAAAGAAATGTTAATACATCATTCGATAATCAGATTAGTTAGCTATGCAGTGTGTGCGTATGTATGCGTGAGTATATATATATATATATATATATATATATGTGTGTGTGTGTGTGTGTGTGTGTGTGTGTGTGTGTGTGTGTGTGCATTTTACCTTTATGCCCGAATTTCATTATTGCCTTTTTATTATTACTATTAATTGCTATTTTGAAACAGACCATGATAGTATATCTAACAGGCTTTATTTTAAGAAATAAGCATAAAATATTCATTACTAAACATACACACATATTTAAAGGAATCATATAGTCGACTGAACTGATTTACAGTGTGTATTGTACTTTGATGAGCAATGTGGACGTTGTGACAATCATGCTCTCTCGAAGTTATTATCCATAAGAGTGGACTGAAACAAGATATCAAAACCTTTTCGCGTAACTAATCGACAGAAGTCTTAAATATCTATTCGATATCACTCACTGTAATCCAAATACAAAACCATATTTAAGCTTAGTCTTAGATGGAAGTAATTAACGTTTAGACAGCTTCAGCTGCACAGAGACGAGCCTGCATCATCGTAGCTTCAGTCATTTGTAGGTAGAGAAGAGAGAAAAACGCACTTTGTCAAAGTCACGTTGCTTAGGTTAAAAACTATCTTCTATTTTTTATTTCAGTTACTTTCTTGTGTCTTTCTTTCAATGAATATATGCTACATACATTGTTTTATAGCATGTTACATTTCATTGCCTGTTTTATGATATAGTGTATACATTTAGATGATAAATCAAATATAATATATTGTTAAATCAAATATACGCTGATAAAAATGTCTCATTTTTCTTTCCGTACAGACTTCCACATCATTTGGAGCATGGGTGACTTCTGTTAGATATTGTAGAGATGGGTTTTTCTATGCTGAGACATTAATATATCAATAAGATATGCCAACTGTATCAAGCAACCGATACCGAAAGAGTAGAAGATATATCAAAACCCGTTTGAGAAATTAATTCATCGTTCAATTTAGCTTACGTGTATTAAATAGTAAAGGCGATAGTTGTGAGAGCTAATGTGGTGCATTTTTCTTTAACTTTCATGAATTTAGAACTGTAAACTACCAAATATATTGTCATATATACTTGTAGCTGTATGGACCGAGCTGTTACGATTTACTATTAACGCAAGCAGAATCAGTGCTTTAAAATAAATCATTAACACGTTGGTCTGCAGACAAATTGTTCATATAAATGAATAAATCTGCAATAGTTCTATTATTGAAATGGTTGTTAAGTGACCGTGACAAAAACCATATCTAATTAATAATCCGGCTACTTTAATTGTGCGCAAAGATCTATATTCAAAATAGATAATATATAGAAAGTATAAATAGCATATGTTTTCAAACACTTAACAGCTTAAGTTCGGCAAAAGAGACCGATAGAATAAGTACTGGGCTTACAAAGAATAAGTTCCGGGGTCGATTTGCTCGACCAAAGGCGGTGCTCCAGCATGGCCGCAGTCAAATGACTGAAACAAGTAAAAGAGTAAAAGAGTATATTCATCGAAAATACATACCTTGTTTTGATCACCTCATGTTACTTTTCACTCTCTTGTTCATAAAAAGAGAATTGTTGGCTTATTTAATACATGATTAGTTTATTCTGAAATCAAGCGATTTTCATGGAATCTTACAAGTTCAAAAGTTTTACTCGGAATAAACTAACATTTAGAGAGCAACTTCATAATTGCCTATTTGTAATCACAAGAATTTGTAGTGTGTCGCAATTTTAAATTGACCGCATAACTCGATGAAGTAGGAAGAGCAATTAAGGTGATTTACAGAGAAACCTTTACAAATCGAAAACTACAGATAAATGTGAGAATAACCCATAATTATCAGTATTCATTATAGACCAGAAATTAACAATTTAGATAGGTTCGTTTTGCCGTCTATGAATAGCTACATTGGCTAATAAATACAAATATATATCAAATAGATTCACACCCAGAGACAAGTACATAGACATTCATAAATTCATGCTCAACTAAAGGTAGGTATACGTTGTGAGTGCATGTATGTTTTCCATGGATTTTCTCATGTTCTTGGATTTTCTTTATTTCTTTTATTATTAAAATGTTAAAAATCTTTAAAAAATTGGCAAGTGTCTTCTACTATAGCCTCAGGCTGGCCAAAGCCTTGTGAGTGGATTTGGTAGGTGGAAACCGAAAGAAACTCGTCGTATATATATATATATATATATATATGTGTGTGTGTGTGTGTGTGTTGTGTGTGTGTGTGTGTGTGTTGTGTGTGTGTGTGTGTGGTGTGTGTGTGTGTGTGTGTGTATGTCTTTGTGTCTATGGTTGTTACCCTACCGACGCTTGACAACCAATGTTGGTATGTTTATGTCCCTGAAACTTAGCGGTTCGGGAAAAAAGACCGATAGAATAAGTACCAAGCTTACAAAGAATAAGTTCTGGGGTCGATTTGTTCGACTAAAAGGCGATGGTCCAGTATGGCCCCAGTCAAATGGCTGAAACAAACATAAGAATAAAAGAAACTGATGTGTTTTCTTCTATTAAAAGTACATTTACTGAGAATGGAAATTACATTTAAAAGTAAATTGAAGCTATTTTTTACTTTTAATAAATATTTAAATATTTCCATAACGAACAAACATTGACATACTACAATTGAACATTTACGACAAAGAAGTCTTGACGTGTATAATCCCTAAATGCTTTGTATGTATATTCATTTCTTATAATTCGCTCATGCCATTGGAATAAATTTCAATCAGAAATGGATATTTAAAATGGATATTTAAAATAATACAGTATATAAGCTGTGGCCTCAGGTGAAACAGTCTTTGTCAAAAAGACATGTAAGTAATTTATTTATTACTGACATGTTTTTAAGTTACGAAACAATTTGTTGTTATTTTAAAATTTTTTTATTGTTAAATAAAATTTCGACTATTTATCTGCCATTTATGACTTTATACACTCCTTATCGTTTTCTCTTTGTCAAACTCTATATTGTATATGGTTTGTAGAATGATACATTCAGGGGCTTTTTATGAGTACTTGAATCAATATATTGTGACTTAAATATGTACATATATATATATATATATATATATATATATAATATATATATATATATATATATATATATATATATATATATATATAGGGAGAGTTTACGAAAACAACAATAAAAGACGAAGACAGGAGGTGTACAAAACAAACAGATGTATTAGTATAACGCTCAGGAATAGAAAAAGTCTTTTACGTTTCGAGCCTACGCTCTTCTACAGAAAGGGACACAGAAAAAAGGAGGGAAACAAGGAGAGAAAAATGTGTGCAGTGGCTAACGATCTATCATGGCGTGTATATATATATATATAATGTGCATCAGCATGGCCGCAGCTCTGAGCTGAAACTAAAAAAAAAATTTTATTTTAATGTATGTATATATGTATGTATGTGTTAGGTTATGATAATTTCAATAACGTTGATAGATTATTCATTTAGCATGCTAGATTAAATAAAAACAATGATTATGCAACTTCATGCAATATTCTATGAATCCCAAGCCTGTCATTTCATCGACACTTTCGACCAACGTTATACAGGTCCACATGGGTAAATACGGTTATAAATGCAATCAGTGGGAATGGTTTATAATGCTGTAGTGAGAAAGTAACCAAATTGGAGTACCCAGAGAAATGTACAGAGTAAAGCGTTCAAAAAGACAGAAGGACATGTATACCTCTAAATAAAATCGATTGTAACGCGCAAACCAATTAGCGTACATGAGATAAAAGACAGATAGTCTAGTAGGTTTTTTGCGAAAAGAGCAAATTTGAGAGAAATAAGCACAATGATATCCACAAAGGGGCATACAAGAGAGAAGAAAGAAGAGAATGAGAGAGAAACATGTAGTAAAATGTAAATGGATTACGAAGAATAGAAAAACAGAAGAATAGAAAATAGAAGTAAAGACGTACAATCAAGTGGGGGTGAGTAACATCCAATGAAATAGAGTAGAATACTAAGTAAGCTCGGTCAAATTATAATAATACAATATTATAATACTATAATATATTGAAATAAAATAATTAGATAATCAAATCATTACAATATACTGAATAAGTAAATAATTACAAAATGGCTATTGACTTATTAAGTTCATCATCTTCTTTAAAGTCCCAAATAAATTTTGCTAATGATGTATTCCGTAATTTGTGACTAGTACGCGATCACTTTATCTCGACATGAAGTTTGACACTGAAGCACCGATATAGTTGTATATTTTTTAGGGTGACAAATAGACTATACAAATGGAACGGCTGTGTACTGTTTTTGTTCGGAGACGCTGGTTATTAAAAGGAAAATGATATCAACATCTATAGTTATACATATTATCAGGTTTGGCAGGTAATAAAGGATTATTAGTTGTATTACAGTTCTAGATTTAAGACATGAGGAATTATGTACCTTATTTACATTTGACGGATAAATGTCCTCATTATTACTATTATTATTATTATTATTAATATTATTATTATTATTATTATTATTATTATTATTATTATTATTATTATTATTTTTCCTTCTTCAAATTTTCTTCCGTTTCTCGCCAAGTGTTTTCCGTACACCTAGGGCAGAGAAGCTCATTGTATGCATTCCCAGATTACACACGCAAATTCACAGATAAAATATGTATTTAAAAAATTAAGGAATAATAAATTCATGGATGGATGTTGTTTTCACAGCGATAATGCTCTTCTCAGTACATGAGCCGTTCCAGTTAAGACGATTTTTTCATTTTCTGTAGGGATGGTAAGCCTGGTATCATTTTCAAATAGGTTTCCGTACCTTTTTTTATCATTCCTAGAGATCCTACAATCACTGGTACTATAGTCGCCTTGAGATGCCACATTTTTTCCATTTCTATTAGCAAGTCTTTATATTTACTGATCTTGTCAAATTCTTTCGCCGCTATTTTGTGATCGCAAGGAATATTCATGTCAACTAATAAAAACATCTTTTTTGTCTGATCTTTTATAATAATATCCGGTTTATTGGCTTTTATCCTGTCGGTCTGCACGGGGAAGTCCCATAGAATCGACACATTTTCTTCTTCAGTCACAGCTTCAGGATGGTGTTTATACCATTTGTCAGTGGTTTTGATTTTATAATGCCGACATATTGTCCAGTGTAAATACTGGCTGACTCTGTCATGTCTTGCTTTGTATTCTACAGGTGCTAAGACTACACCCTGAGATTAGGTGATCTGTAGTTTTAATCTCATCGTTACAAAATCGGTATTTTGGGTCAGCTCCAATTCTTATCACATTGGCTTGGTAGCTTCGGATTAATAAGCTTCGGTCTTGAGCAGCTAATATGAAACCTTCACTCTCTGCTTTTAGCCCTGAGCTTCGTAAACATTGGTGCGTGTGTTTCTGGTCGACATCAGCTTGTTTGCTACGGGCCACATACTTGCCATGGAGAGGTTTCTGTTCCCATCTGCTAGCTAACTTTTCATGTGCTTTTTTCTTTGCAATTAATTTTATTTTCTTTGCAGCAGCAGTTGGCGCATTTCCTTCAGCCTGATCAATCTGGTAGGTATCTAAGAGATCAGTAGCGAATTTTTTGCTTTCTTTCAGCATAGAGTGAAATTTTTTCGGTCTTTCATTTTTTTCAACAAGTTTTAGCATCCAATTGTTGGTTGTTTCAAGGTATTTGGCCAGTCCGATTGTGGTGGTTTTGTATGTAAGTTCAAGCTGGATCAAACCTCGACCTCCCTGAGTTCTGGGAAGGTAAAGACGATCAACGTCTGCCTTATTATTATTATTATTATTATTATTATTATTATTATTATTATTATTATTATTATTCAAGTCACTGCCTATAATCGAACTCGCAATCTCGGGGTTAGTAGCCCGCGCTCTTAACTATTACACCATATGTATGGTGGTGGTGACCCCCTTCGGTCAGACACTGACCATGGGTTTGCACCTAGAGAGTTACCCTCTAAGGCACAAGTCTGGGCAAGGTTGTTTTATGGAAGACCAGCAGTCGCCCATGCATACCGGCCTCCCCTCTCCACGTCACCGATGTTGTCCAAGGGAAAGGCAAGGGCCGATACAGCTTGGCACCTGTACGTCGCAACTCATTTCTACAGCTGAGTGAACTGGAGCAACTTGAAATAAAGTGTCTTGCTCAAGAACACAACACGCAGCCCGGTCCGGGATTCGAGCTCACAACCTCACGATCGTAAGCTCGACGCTCTAACCACTGAGCCACGCACCTTATGTATATATATATATATATATATATATATATATATATATATATAATATATATATATATATATATATATATTATATATATATATATATATATATATATATATATATATATATATATATATATATATATATATATACATATTAGAGGGAAACCACTATGTGGACACCCTTATGCTAGAAATAGATCCGCTATGGTCTTACCACTAAGAAATGTTCTCAAGAAAAATTTAGCAAAACAATCAAAATATAAATATATCAGGTCATCCCATAAGTTCTGTCCGATTTTACCTTTTCTAAAAAATTTAATGAAATTTAATAGTCTTTTAGAATTCTAATGGAATTAAAAAATATTTTTATGCATTTGAGTACATTTAAACTAATTAAATATTACTTTACAAAATAATAGAATTAAAATTTCTTTGATTAAAACCCTTTCTAGCATGGAAGTATTCAAAGAGCATTTCAGGTACATAATTCTTTATGAATACAACAAAGGAAACTCTGCAGCCGAAGTGACTCGAAACATACACTCAGTTTATGGAAAAGAATGCTTCAATGAAAGAACTTGCAGAAGATGGTTTGCAGAATTCACAAGTGGAGATTTCAGCCTTGAAGATGAAGATTGAACAGAATGTCCAGTTGAATTTGATGATAAGCTCCTTGAGGCATTACTTGAAGAAAATCCTGCATTATCAGTTGAAGAATTGGCAATAAAGCTTAGTTCAAACCATACAACTGTTCATTGTCATCATCAACAACTTGGAAAGGTTCCTAAATTTGGAAAATGGGTGCCTCATAAATTGTCCGAAAGAAACCGCAAATTCCGAGTTGACATCTACTCTTCTCTCCATTCTCGCAAACTCATTTTCCCCCTTTTTGGATAGACTTGTGACGAAAAATGGATCTTCTATCGAAATATTAAACGTCATAAACAGTAGCTTGGTAAAAGGGAAAAAGCTCAACCACAACCGAGAAGGAAACTTCATGGGAATGGGTTCTTCTCCGTATCTGGTGGGGTTGCAACGGAGTAATTCACTTTGAATTGTTACTACCTAATGCAACAATTAATGCTGAAGTTTACTGTCAGCAATTACAGGGTTTGAACCAAACTTTGAAGAAAAAAGACCCGCTTTAGTGAATCGAAAAGGAGTGATGTTACATCAGGACGATGCGTGACCCCGCACTACAAAGATCACATCACAGAAGATCGAAGAGCTTGATTGGGAAAAAAATTCCTCTTCCACCTTATTCTCTCGACCTTGCTCCTTCAGACTACCATTTGCTTCGTAGTTTACAGAATCATTTGGGGAACATAACTTTCGCAAGCCAGGAGGTGGTCGAAACTGACATTTCAGAGTTCTTCGCTTTGAAACCAAAAGAGTTTTGCATTGATGGGATGAAAAAGCTTGTAAATCGATGGAAGGAAGTCATAGATAATCAGGGAAAGTACATTGATGATTAAATTTCAATTAAATATAACATTTGATCACTTGTTTTCTTTATTCAAAATTCGGACAAAACTTATGGGATAACCTGATATTAACACAACGACTAATTGGCATTGTTAAAAGAAAACATGCTTTCATCGCTTTCAGAGAAAAGGTCAATGCCTTTATTCGATATGTATTACCAAAAATTATATATCTCGCGTTGATGTTTTCAATCTAATGAACAAATAAGAAAAAAAAATCACAAGAATTTGCATGCAATTTCCTCTTGAAAATGAAGTACCAAAAAGTACGTTTCCAGGAATTGATTTGTAATTGATTTGTTATTTATTCAGTACTTGTAATTCCTGTTGCTGCAAAAGTTTTATGGAATCATAATAAATATAATGTTGGCTCTTTTTTGAGGTCATCTTGCCAAATTGTATTTCTTATTCTTTATTAACATCTAAAGACATGGTATTTTCTGAGACAGACTGAATGTTTATTGTGGTAATTTTTTTTATATAATTTAACGCAACTAAAATCAAATCTATTGTATATTTCACAGAATACAATGGTTCTTTAATAGATATGTTCTTTTTATAGCATATTCACCTTATAGATGTAGACAGTGTTAACAGGTGGCGCTCATTTAACTGTAATAATCTATCATAATCTAAATATCAAGCTCTTATAAGCTAAATATCACGAACCAGTCTCGATTCAGTGCTAAAGTAATCTTAAAGCAAGAAAAACAAGACAAATGAATCGACAAATTATCGATTTCAAAAGACACCTGAATTACATAGTCATTGTGTTAGCGTGTAAATCACCGAATATTCCAGGTAAACATGTTTCCTTAATGTAATCATTAGGCAGAATCTGCGTGGCACTGTGTGTGACGTAACTTGCCTATTGGATAATTCGGCAGGTCTCTAAACAGATTCCTCCTACTGAAATTCATTCACAAGGCTTCGGTCGACCAGACAGAAAACACTCAATATACTACTCAAATGGATCGAATACAAAATTTCACTTTGTGACATAACCTTCTTAACATCTCGCCTATGCATTGAAACCAATGTAATACATCCAACATCTTCTGAAAGGAACCACTATGACGCAATTACATTCCCTCATATCCGAAAACATTCTGGCATTTTACCAATTTCAAGTCGTCTATACATTTTACTTTATTTGAAATTCTTTCATGTTAGGTGGCCATATCTAGAATGCAGGACATAAGCGATCAAGTCCTACCAGAACACTCTCTTGTTTTCTATATTAAATTAAAAAACTGAATTTAAAAAACTGAAATTCAGTAAAACCTATTGATCTTCAAATTAAACTATATATGTTAATTATTTAAAATTGAATATAACTATATATTTAACTACACACTTGTGTGATGCCATTTCATGTAACATATTAGAATTCTGATACTATTATAGTATATAGAACAAAATTTCTAGTTTAAAAGACTAGATGAGATGCCTTTAGTGAATATAAACTTATGACCCATCGGCTAAAATGTGAATATTTTATCTTCTTTCTTAAAGCAATCGTACAACTATTATAATATGGCATTTATTCTGTGCATAAGAACTATAAATCTGATTATCATATTATGAAATCCCTGGGGGTAAAAATTAAATATTTTCCAATGGAAAAAAATTATTTCCTTTGGAATAATTAAAAATGTTGGAATTATTTACTTCATAAGTTACGTTTTATTTATTTTTTTATTTTCACATCAACCTGGCTAGTGAAAAGCTCAAACGGGTTCAATTGTACAAGTATCTTAGAAACCAAATCTCTAATGAAGCCAAAATGTAAGAAAGAAATTAGGACATAGCTAGCCATGGTAAGCTCAACCACAACCGAGAAGGAAACTTCGTGGGAAAAGGTTCTTCTCTGTATCTGGTGGGATTGCAAAGGAGTAATTCACTTTGAATTGTTACCACCTAATGCAACAATTAATGCTGAAGTTTACTGTCAGCAATTACAGGGTTTGAACCAAACTTTGAAGAAAAAAAGTCCCGCTTTAGTGAATCGAAAAGGAGTGATGTTTCATCAGGACAATGCGTGACCCCGCACTACAAAGATCACATCACAGAAGATCGAAGAGCTTGGTTGGGAAAAGAGCTTAATAACATCGGACCAGCAAAATTGTCCCAAGTTAAAAACAAGGCTAGCGCGAGCGATCATTTGGCCAGTAGGTGTTTATATTTACTAAGCATGGACTCTGAACAAATTTGAAGAAAACATAATCAAGCCGTTTGAAATAGGGATGTATAGAAGAATGTTATGAGTCTCTTACAAGGATCATCAAAGAAATGAATAGATGAAAGATAATTCCTGAACAATATGAACAAAAATACACATTTTTTTATGGTCATATTCGAAAAAGGAAAAGTTTGGAAAACATTATCATAGAAAGAACAGTAGATGACAGTTGATCAAGAGGCAAGAAAAGAACGCAATGGATGGACGGTGTCAAGACCTGGTTAGACAAGAGTGGCAAGGCAGCTGGAGCACTAGCGCCTGATCGGGAAGACTTTCGTTGTAGTTTTATTAATGCGCTGCTTGCGATACATGACGACGGTGACTATTTTTCAATGAGATTCAAATGTAACATGTATATATTATGCATTCCAGTGCCACAGCCCAGTATCCCTCTGTTTATAAGTAACAATAGATGTTTAAAGAGTGTCAGAGAACCTGGTGTTTTGTTACAGGCATTAACATAAAGAAGTTTGTTTCCAACTGGGCAACACCTTGAGTAAGTATCTTCTTGACCCAAGCACTTTAAGAAAGTCACTTAAATGAACTGTACCTCTAATTTAAAAATCTAGTCTCATTTTCTAAGATGGGATTAATAGTTGTGTATAGCAGTACTAACTGAATATTCAAGCTCATAATCTATAATTCCATTTATTTGGACAAATTATCTTCAAAAGAATTCTGCTGAAGGAAAAGAAACAGAAAACTGATCATCGAAACTCACACATAAACCATATATGATTTTCGTTTCTTTTCTTCTCCATTTTCACTTCATTCCTAAGGACTGCGGTCATGCTGGGGCACCCCCGTTTACTTTGCTATACTTTCACTAAACTTCTTCTGATATGCGACATCTGGTGGATAAGGGAGTTTAATGTTGCTGCCCTCATCTGTTTTTCATGCTTTGAGGTAGGTTCATCTGGAACTCTTGAGGAGATCCGGTTTTGTTTTGAAAATGCCTACATCTAAGCCATGCAGATCTCTCAGGTTTTGTAGAAGGATATTGAAGAACTGTGGGCCTTTGAAACCTAAGTTGTTGCAGTATCTGGTCCTGCATCCTGATGGCAATGTTGGGATTTTTCATACTATGCAGTGGCTGTTTGTCCCGCTGTTTGTGTTACTGAAATGCCAAAGTTTGGTAAAAGTTTTTGTAGGACCATCATAGTTTCCCTTTCTCTCGTTTTATAAGTTTGAAGGAACCATCCAGCCAAGTGTCTGTACTTTAATATGCACCAGGAAAGATACATCATTACTCATGTTGATGCCCAGGCCACGTACTGATTTTGATTCAGAGATTGCATTCCCTCCAGGGCCAGTGTATCGTATCTGCTTTTCATTGAGCATTATGCGTTGGTAGTGCAGGCCGTGGAATTTTCCAACATTAAACTGCAAGTTATTTTCCTCAGCCCACCTGTATATTGTGTCCAATTCACGTTGCAGATGCACAACGTCTCCGGAATTCTGTATCCTCTGAGAGACTTTTGTATCGTCTGAATAGCTGTCAAGGATGGCTACTTGAGCAGCTGAAGGCACATCAGAGAGGGCCACTATGAATAACAATGGCCCCAAGACAGTGCACTGTAGAATACCACTCAATATTTGTGTTTCCATGGAGGTAGCCCTGTTGGCCGCCACTACCTGAATTCTATCTTTTAGGAAGTCATGTAGCCATTCACCAAATTTTCCAACTATTCCAAATCATACAATTGACTGACTTTGTCAATGGCTTTTCCAAAGTCGTGGTATATCACGTCCACATTTGAGCTGTTAAGCAGCTGCTTTAGTACCCAGTCGCGATGCTGCAAGAGCTGTGTCAAGCAGCTTCTACCTGGTCAGAAATCGTGCTGGCTGTCAGTCAGAAAGTTATTCTCTTCAAGGAATGCAATTAATTTCCTTCGTACTATCCATGACTTTGCTGATGTGTGAGGTCAGAGAGATAGGCCTATAGGTTTTAGCATTTACTCTGCTTCCTCCTATATGAATAGGGCATAATATTCCCTCCTATAGTTTGTCCGGGAGCTTACCATTTGCGAGAAAGTTCCGAAAAAGAAGTTGCAGTGGTATTGCAAGGACCCCTTTGCATGACTTGAGAAGGCTTACTGGGAATCTATCGTGGCCAGTAGCTGAGTTTGTATCTACATCATTTATTGTCAGTATTACATCTTCTTCGATGTTGCTGTAATCAATTGTTACTGCCACCCACCCCCATTCAGCTTCTGTGGTGGTAAATACTTCTTCAGGTTTGCTAACTTGCATGTGCCATAAGGGTGGCGTGAAGACACTTTTGAGCTGGTCATACAGTGTTTCACTTATTCTCAGTGGGTTTCCCATGAGGGAGCCATTTTTTGGAGGAATGGCCCTACCCTGCAATGCACAGAGGCAGTCTCCTTGGCGTACCTAAAGAAGGCTTTATGAGCTGCTTGTATATTTCATCTAATCTAAGCTTCTCCATCTGCTCTTTCCGTCTTGGGGAGCGCTTCAGATGTTTCTCACTCTCCAGCAGTGCTGTTTCCAGGCGGGATTTCTAACTGCCGTTGAGTTCTCTG
>NC_042997.1:38595630-38615630 GCF_006345805.1 Octopus sinensis
ATCAATAATAATAATAGTATTATTATTAATAATTGATTGTTATTTATCTAGTTATCTGGTTATCGTGTTATAATGTTGTAATTGATAAGCATAATAATGATAATAATAATATAATAATAATAATAATAATAATAATAATAAATAATAATAATAAAGATCAACTAATGATTAATAAACCCGTAACTGAAGACAGCCACAGAAAGAAGAAAGGCCTCAGTATGGCCTGGATTGACTACAAAAAGGCGTTTGATAGCATCCCCCACACATGGATCCTTGAAACACTAGCCATTAACAAAGTAGCACCAACAATCATAAAATTCATAGAGCACTCTATGAATAAATGGCAAACAGTCCTACATCTCCAAACAAAAGAGGGACTCATGAAAACCAAAGACATCCCCATCAAAAGAGGAATATTCCAGGGAGACACGCTCTCTCCACTCCTTTTCTGCTTGGCACTGTCACCTCTATCTGATATGCTAAATAGAACTGGATACGGATATAAATGTTACGGCAAAACGATCAACCACCTTTTATATATGGATGACCTAAAACTATACGCTGCAAATGACAAACAGCTGGAAACACTATTAAAGACAGTTCATGGATTTACCAAAGAAATAGATATGAAATTTGGATTAGAAAAATGCGCCAAAGTAACCATGAAAAGAGGAAAACTAGTTAAAAGTAACAACATCACACTAGATAAAACCAATGAAATAAAAGAATTAGACCAAAGCCAAACTTACAAATACTTAGGAATCCATGAACTAGATAAGACACAACACACACAAATGAAAGAGAAAATAAAAAAAGAATATTATAGACGAGTTAGATCAATACTAAAAACAGAGCTTAATGCTAAAAACAAGATAATAGGTATCAACACTTTAGCTGTCCCAGTTATAAGTTACAGCTACAATATCCTTAACTGGACACGAAATGAACTGTCCAAAATAGATAGGAAAACAAGAAAAATACTGACAGGATCTAGGATGCATCACCCAAAATCTGACATAGAAAGACTATATATACAACGTATAGAAGGTGGTAGAGGCCTTATACAGCTGGAAAACTACTATAAAATAACCACCATAGGACTGCAAAAATACCTACTTCAGAAGGAAGGAAAACTGATCCAGATAGCAGCAAAACACGAGCAAAACAAAAAACTGTTCTCAGTATTTAAGGAAGCTGACAAATACAAACAAGAAATCATACCACCTAATAACACGAAGAAGAAGAAGAAGATGATGAAGAAACAACAAAAGCTATAAAACAAATTAAATCCAAACTAAAAATAGAACAGCAACGAACCATGATACAACGATGGCAAGAAAAGCCCCTTCATGGTAAATACTGCACTAAACTAAACGCAAAAGAAATAGACAAAGAAAAATCCAAGCAATGGTTGAGAAGCTCAGGACTCAAAGCAGAAACAGAGGGATTTTTAATTGCAGCACAAGACCAAAGCCTCCCCACCAGAAATTACCAAAAACATGTAATGAAAAGAATATTACAAGTAACTGCAGAATATGTGGAGATGGACAAGAAACAATAAATCATATTATCTCTAGCTGCCCAGTCCTGGCTAAGAAGGGATATATTCACAGACATGACAGAGTTGGAACCTACATACACTGGAAGCTATGCCAACATTATGGAATAACAACAGAAAAAAGATGGTATAGGCACACACCAGAAAAGGTTACAGAAAACGAGAAAGCAACCATACTCTGGGATATGCCGATACACACAGATAGAGAAATTAAGGCCAACAGACCAGATATAGTTGTCAGAGATCATGAAGAAAAAAAAATGCTTTCTAATTGATGTATCAATACCGGCAGATGACAACGTGTCTCTAAAAGAAATGGAGAAACCCTCAAAATACAAAGACCTGGAAATAGAGGTAACTAGAATGTGGAATCTGAAAACAGAAACAATTCCTATCATAGTAGGTGCATTAGGCGTGATAAAAAAATATTCAGACAAATACATAACAAAAACACCAGGACTTACAAACACATATATCATACAGAAAATTGCACTACTAGGCACTGCACACATCCTACGCAGAGCACCTTCCATACAATAACCATCAGAGCATCACAACAAATCACATCACATACCCAAAGCACACAGAGCTGCGCTCGGTAGTGAAGTGAACGCACGCTATAAAAATAAAACTACTGAATAATAATAATAATAATAATAATAATAATGATAGTAATAATAATAATAATAATAATAATAATAATAATAATAAAGTTTGCTTATTGATCGACATGAGCATCCCCTGTGATCATAATATCTCAGCGAAAGAGTTTGACAAGCTCAGAAAATATAAAGACCTACTCATTGAGATTGAGAAAATGTGGCATCTCAAGGCGGTTACAATACCAGTGATCGTAGGAGCACTAGGAATGATCAAGAAGGGAACCGAAAATTATATGAGAATGATCCCTGGCTTACCATCCCTGCAAGAAGTGCAAAAGATTGTCTTAACTGGTACATCACACGTATTGAGAAGAGCATTGTCGATGTGAGAACTATTGCTGCTCATGTATTTTAATTTAACTTTATAAAAAAAAAAAATTTTTTTTTTTTAAAATGAACGAACTACTGAGTTTGGTTTAATGGCCTACCAAAGTATACTATGAGTTTCTTTGCCCTAGGAGTCGGGAAGACACTCGGCAAGAAATGGAAGCAAATTTGAAAGAAGAAAAAAAAAGTAATAATAATAATAATAATAATAATAAGAGCTCTGAGATAGTGCTCTTCGCTGTGAAAATAACATCCATCCATGAATTTATTTATTTATTAATTTTTAAATACATATTTTATCTGTGAATTTGTGCGTGTGATCTGGGAATGCATACAATGCCCTTCTCTGCCCTAGGTGTATGGAAAACACTCGGCGAGAAACGGAAGAAAATCTGAAGAAAGAAGAAAAAAACATAATAATGATAATATTAATTGATTATTATTTATCTGGTCATAAGCATAGACGTGTTTATATCTCTTTCTCTCTTTTACTTGTTTCAGTCATTTGACTGCGGCCATGCTGGAGCACCGCCTTTAATCGAGCAACTCGACCCCGGGACTTATTCTTTGTAAGCCCAGTACTTATTCTATCGGTCTCTTTTGCCAAACCGCTAAGTGACGGGAACATAAATACACCAGCAATGCTAGTGGGACAAACACAGACACACAAACACACACATACATATATATATATACATATATACGAGGGGCTTCTTTCAGTTTCCGTCTACCAAATCCACTCACAAGGCTTTGGTCGACCCGAGGCTATAGTAGAAGACACTTGCCCAAGGTGCCACGCGGTGGGACTGAACCCGGAACCATGTGGTTGGTAAACAAGCTACTTACCACACAGCCACTCCTGCGCCTATATGTTCCAATATATGTATATATATATATATATATATATATATATATATATATATGTATTATGACGTATGGTATATCTACTTGAACCTATCGTTTAATTGTGTTTATTTATGTATTTTACGCATGTAAAAGTATATACACTCTACTTATGTATGTATATGTGTATATATGTATTTATATATGTCTATATGGATATTTGTTCATTTTTTTATATATATTAAATAATACGTGTATCATGTTTAAAGAATTAATATTAATATGTTTGAAGTTCCTTATAACCTCTGACGAGGTCTATGGTTATATATATAAGTACCCTATTTTTAAATCCCTACAGCCTCATTTGGTTTTCTCTTCTTCCTTTGGAGTTGTTAGTGGTGGTGATGATGATGGTGTTGCTTCTGTTCTTGGTGACGCTAGTGGTGGTGTCGTTTGGTTGGGCTGGCTTGTTGGTTGCTGATGTCCGTTCATTTGTTTGTAGATCTGTTTAATTAGTTATGCATATGGCGGTGTGGCTAGCAGTGATAGTTTTTGGTTTTCTTGTGGTTGTTGTTGTTTTTTGTGATCTTGCTGTTGTCGTTGTTGTTACTATTGTTGTTGTTTCTGTGCTAGTGGGCAATTAACTTTTAAGTGTGCTTTGCTACCACAAACGTAGCAATGTGGCTTTCTGTCTTCGACGGCTACATGCAAACTCGAATCGTCTGTCAATTTGATTAGATGTGGAATTTTTTCAAAATTCATTGGATCAATTTGAGCAAGGATTTCTACTCCTTGGCCAATCCAGTTTTGCTGGTCCAGGACAGCTATTTCCAAGATAAAGATTTCATCCTTGATATCATAACAAATAGCAGACACAAGCCATTGCATTTCTATCTCAGGGGGTACGTTTTTTTTATTTTTATTTTTGTGACCCTATGACCAAGGTATGTCAGGATCATCAGTAAGTTTTCACATTGAAAGGACTTTGTGGAGAGATCCTTGACTCTTTCTTCATAGTCGAATCTAACTTCGATAGTGTCAAATCTGTTTCCCCTCGTGTTGTAGTCTTTAAAAGCACATATGGGTCTCAAACATTTTTCTACATTTTCTTGGGTGGCCCTTTCGTATAGCTTTGTTTTTAGGTTGTGTGTCTTGTAAACAATTGGGGGGGGGACTTTTGCGATTTTTTTCTGTGATGTTCTGTGGTGTCTCTAGTTATATGGTGAGTTCGTCTTTTTTAAACATTGCTTTGCAGGCAAGCAGTTCTTCCTTCGAAAAGCACATGATTTTTTTAGCTTTGAAGTTACGGCAAAATTATTTTGAGTATTCGTGTTTGTTGTGGTGTTGATGGCTGTAGTGGTGGTATCAGTGGTGCAGGCAGTGTATATAGTTTGTAAACGTATTCACTTCTTTGTTCGTATTTGATTTCAGCTTCCATCGCCTCTGACTTTGGTAGAGGCGGGAAGTCGGCTTTATGGTTTGGCTTAGCCGTTTTCGTTGAGAAATATGGCAAGAAAACCGAAGAAAACTTTTTAAAGTTTTGGAAATTCGCCTCAAGTGGAGTGGTTTCCTATTACAAGATTTACTGAGGTTGAAGAAGATGGTTTTAAAAATCTCTTTCACAAAAAAACATTTCACAAATAAAACGTCTTTCTACACAAAAAAGCCATATTACTTGGAGCCGATTTTTCTACCGTCCATGCACATAGATAGATAGATAGATAGATAGATAGATAGATAGATAGATAGATAGATAGATAGATAGATAGATAGATAGATAGATTGTTTCAGTCATTCTACTGCTTTAAGGAATTTTTAGTCAACTGAATCGACCCCAGTACTTATTTTCTATTTTCTTAAGCTTTGTACTTATTCTATCGGTTTCTTCTCCCGAGCGGTGAAATTACAGGAATGTAAATACGCCAACACCGGTTGTCCAGCGGTAATGGGAAACAAACACACACACACACACATATATGTGTATATATAAATATATGTATGTCTGTGTTTGTGTGTATGTGTGTGCGTGTGCGTCTGTATATAAACTATATCTCAATATTTCAAAAATTTTAATGCTATCTGTATTTTTTCAACAACCACTTCTCCCACACTAATTCGTTGCCATACGCTGAGTTAAATTTTCTACGACTGTTGAAATATTTTCATGAAACTTGAAGCATGAACTCTAAATATGAACTACGAAAAGGAGATTTACAGTGTAAAATTATTGTGTTCCTCAGATTAGTTGACATCCACATACCTCCTAAAACAGTTTTAAGTTTCAATTGTCTTTATTTAACCGCATTTCTTCAATCCGTGATGAACGCGCTAAAAATATCTCAAGTTGTGCTGTGGTTTGTTCATATAACTTGCAAGCTTAAAAGATATATATATATATATGAATAGAAAGAAAAACATAAAGAATACAGTATACAAATAAAGTAGAAAAGTTATATCAAGCAGCAGGTTTATTTTAAAGAATATGTAAATAACATATTTACTCATTGCTGTTTGAGAGTTCTAAAATATTTTGAGTTATGTGATCTCAATCTTCTCTTTCACGATTGTGTTCACGTGTATTTCTTTACAAAACTTTGAAACATTTTAAAATACTTCCCTGGTAGATGTGCAAACCTTGTTTAACCGCAATCAAACCTTTGTAATTACAATTTTGTGTTCTACCGTTCTTATAAATCATATTTCTTTTCTTTACGAGCTCTTTGAGGAATACTTATGCAGCCTGTCATATCGTAATCTTCTGGCTAATTAAATTCTCTTTTCCGTGAAAGCCTTATCAGTTTTTGATCTCTACCGGTGATCTTTGAAGCCTTCAGCTATCTCTATGTTCGTGCTTCAGCACTTGATTTACAAGTAGATAGATAGATAGATAGATAGATAGATAGATAGATAGATATATAGATAGATAGATAGATAGATAGATAGATAGATAGATAGACAGATATAAGTAGATAGATAGATAGATAGATAGATAGATAGATAGTCATATGGACAGGCAGACAGGCAGACTGACAGGCAGACTGACAGGCAGCAAAATAGCCATATAGATAAAGATATGTAATGATAAGGAAGAATTTTGAAGTACTTAACCCAAATAACTATCAAGATGCAAGTAAAAATAATCCAAATTTAAGGCTAGCAGCATGTAACCAGTGTGAAAGTAGGACAATATAAGACAATTAGTGAGGAATAAGTGCAGTAAACAAAAAGCTTACAACAGCTGCCTTTTAGATGATGAGCATATATTTTTTTCTACTCTTGGCACAAAGCCCAAAATTTGGTGGTAGGAGGCCAGTCGATTTGATCGATCCTAGTACGTAACTGGTACTTGATTTATCGACCCCGAAAGGATGAAAAGGCAAAATCGACCTCAAAAGGATGAAAAGGCAAAGTCGACCTCGGCGGAATTTGAACTCAGAACGTAAACACAGACGAAGTACCGTAAAGACAGACGAAATACAAGATGAGCGTATATTACTATGACTCGACATAAATTTTGCTGTTTGGCACCAGGTCAACATTATCAAGCTGGTCGAAGAATTTCCAGTATGATCATCCCCTTTTGGTTTTCTTTTTTCTTTTACTTTTTCAAACATAGTTTTTCTTGAACTACAGTGTATGAACTACAGTGTATCCTTCATATTTCTTGCAAAACTATAAGGCAGAGTTAACAAAGGTTAAAGTATATTTAGTCATTATTTTAGCAGGTCGAAGTGAAGCCCTATCCTTGATTCGACAACATATTGAAGACGAATTACAGCGCATGGAAACATAGGCGTAGGAGTGGCTGTGTGGTACGTAGCTTTTTTACCAGCCACATGGTTCCGGGTTCAGTCCCACTGCATGGCACCTTGGGCTAGTGTCTTCTACTATAGCCTCGGGCCGACCAAAAGCCTTGTGAGTGGATTTGGTAGACGGAAACTCAAAGAAGCCCGTCGTATATATGTATATATATATATGCGTGTGTGTGTTTGTGTGTCTGTGCTTGTCCCCCTAGCATTGCTTGACAACCGATGCTGGTGTGTTTATGTCCCCGTTACTTAGCGGTTCGGCAAAAAAAGAGACCGATAGAATAAGTACTGGGCTTACAAAAGAATAAGTCCCGGGGTCGAGTTGCTTGATTAGAGGTAGTGCTCCAGCATGGCCGCAGTCAAATGACTGAAACAAGTAAAAGAGTAAAAGAGAAAAGAGAGAGAATAACACCTTCATACGAGAATTGTAATTTAGTCACGAATATTATTCTCCCAATCTGTAAAAATAGATTTATAAATTATTTAAGGATTAATTAATTCAACCTCTATCATGCGTATAAATCAGTCATATTTATTCTTGATTTACTATCAGTTTTCATGTCATCTCTTTTCACTTTCTCACTCTTAGTATCTCAAGGTTTTTCTTCTTTTTTTTCTCACTCACCTTGTCTCTCTCTCTTACTCTCTTCCTCCCTCTTTCTCCCTTTCCTTCCCTCTTTATCCTTCTTTTTCTTTCCCCACTCCTCTCTCTCTCTCTCTCCTCCTCCTCTTGCTTTCCCGAAGTCTTTGGTGTTTACCTCACCCTTAGTCCAAATGTTCGTTCTCCCTTTCCCTCATTCTTATCATACTATTTCTACTTCAATCCAAAATCTTGCTACTGTTTCTTGTTTTCCTTCTTCCTTCCCTTCATTCTTTCTTTCTTTCTCCCTAGCTTGCTTTCCTTTCTTCTTTCTTTTCTTCTCCTCTCTCTCTCCTCTCTCTCCCTCTTTCTTTCTCTCTCCTCTCTCTCTCTCACACTGTTTGTCTCTCTCCCTCTCTTTCACTCTGTGTCTCTCTCCACTCCTTTTTCCATTCGTTTCTCTCTCTCTCTTTTTCTCTTTCTCTCTCATGATTACATAGTCATGAGAAGATTATAATTGTGTAAGCTAGTAGCAAATTTTCTTGCGTAGTAAAATCAACTTCCTCAAAACCTTGGATATTGTATTCATTATACAAAACCCCTTTCTAAAGACAGACTCAATAATATATGTATGCAAAGCATCTCGTGTTACAGAAACTCGTTTTACAGAATCTTGCACATACGGAAATTCTAAGATATGATCACTAATTTCGGGATACGTTCTATAATTTCGCACTCCAGAAATTTGGGTAAATAATAGTAATTTTAAATGCAAGCAATGTTTCAATTGTCACTCGAACGTACGCATTTTCTCTTCAAATTCTCCATTTGTTCGCACACCAGCTCCATGGATCTTAGTCTTTCCACTAATTTTGATCAAACATAAATTCCTCCCACACACACCTACCCATTCACTCTTCTTCACCCTTGACTTTCAAAGTGCATTTACGACCCAAGTAATAATACGACTCATTTCCTTAGGACGTAGAACATTGCTACTTTCCTTGGCTTCCAATTTCTGGAGGATTACTTGCTTGTTACTGCTTCTGTTGTATTTAACTCTTGATGCTTTGGAAACAGTATTGTATATGACAATAAAAAAATATCAGCTAAAAGTGAAGGCAGTATTACTGAAAGGGATTTTTTCAAAGAGTTGCGCTGGGATTCAAACATGATGCTTTAGAAAAGTTTGAAACGGAAAATACAACCATATTGCAAAGTCTATAGTAGGAATAATACACGATAATAAAAAAAGTTATGCCGTATACTCAAGAAACTACGACGTTAGATGCCCAAATATTGTTTTTCATACATTTGAGTATGTGGATTGACGGCTTTTGAGTGTGTGGATTGATGATTAGATTGGATGTAATGTGCGAATAAACACGATGGTCATACAAGACAAAGTTCAAGGTCTGTAAGGCAATTTCCAAACAGAAAAATGGAAAATTATGCAAAACCATTTTCTTGAAAGTTAAAGCTAGTTTATTTTTAAGAGGTCTCTTAATTTGTATGCCGTTGAAATTACCAGTGACGCTACCATTGTTGAAACAGTGACGGCCGTTAATTATCTGCTTGTGAAAATTATTACTGAATGAAGATAAGTGTGTGTGTGAGAGAGTGTATGCGTGTGTGTGTGTGTGTGTGTGTGTGTGGTTGAGAAACCTCAATCAAAACTGTCCAACGAACGGTATCGTGAAACTCTGAGTAGCAGTTTTTTTTTATGTCTTTGCAGCTTTATTAATAAAACCATATATAAACAAACTTATATATATATATATATGTATATATATATATAAATATATATATATACACACACACATATATATATATATATAGTAGAGTAGTAAAGTTTTATGAAGCATTGTCTCATATATATAACCTTATGATTATAGTTTAGATAGATAGATAGATAGATAGATAGATAGATAGATAGATAGATAGATAGATAGATAGATAGATAGATGTGTGTGTAAAATAGAAGGCAGTGCATGGCCTAGTGGTAAGGGTATTGCACTCATGATGCAGTGACCGTGGCTTCAATTCCTGGACCGGGTAGTGCGTTGTGTTCCTGGGCAAAACATTTCACCTCAGATCGCTCTGCCATCATTTCGAGACCTTACACCGTGCACCTGTTCAAACAACGTCAATTCGATGCATGGAGTAAGCTAATGTACAAACACATACAGCTAATTATTATAAACAAATCATTTTGAAGTTTGTTTGGCAAAGAATTTTTGAGCTAGCGAACAGCTGCCGCGTCGCATTCTTTTGAATTTTCTCGGCGTCTTGAAATCTTGTTGGTGTTTTCAACTGCGAAGGCTGAACCTCGGTTCTTGGGTCGTAGCCATAGACCCACGATCAGTCACCTGTTTTGACCGATTTCAAAAGCGATGCCGAAATCCTATCTACTCTTTGAGACAACCACACTCTATGCACTTTACTTCAAAGCACTGCCCTAAGCAACAGGAGTGAGTGAGACAGTTATAACCAAGTGCGCATGTGCAACAGAGTTCAAGGTCAATCTGTGCCAAGGGTATTCACTCTGTGTACTTTATTTCCGTTACCATCGCAACAGTCCCGATACTTTTTGATTATACCTCGTATATGTATGTATTGATGTTTGCTTTCACATCGAATGTCAATACAAACAATTTAATGGTAAGCTGACGGATTATTTAATACATTTTCTGGAGTAAATATTTATTAAACACTTACGAGAATATTAGCGACAGTGAATTCCAACTTTCGGTTTGCTAAAATCTTGAACTTTGAATTCTCTCTCGTTATTATCTTGTAAATGTATTACATATATATATATATATATATAATATATATATTCACACGCATAATACATATAGACATTATACCGAAAAAAAGACAAAACGTTTCAATAACCATTATAATTTATAATGGTTATAACGGTATTGAAAAGTTTTGTCTTTTTTTTCGGCATATTTGGCATTAATAATTTTTCTTTTGCCCTTATCTTGTAAATTATTTATAAATTTAACCTTTAAAGGTATTTTTTGATATGCTGGCCATTGATAACATTTTTTTCCCGAAAAAATTTTATCCTACATTAGTTATATACATTATATATATATATATATATATATATATATATATATATATATGTATATATATATATATTATAATATATATATACTAATACAATTGTTCGTTTGTTTTCCACCTGCCTTCGTCTTTTGTTTATTTTCATAAGCTTCCCGTTATATATATATAATAATATATATATATATATATATATATATATATATATTAATCAATATCAGGGTAGCAAAAAATTCAAGATACATTTTTTTCGCCCCCAGCGGTCCAGTGAGAAAGAAAATAGTCAACAGATGATATAATGTACATTCAACAATATTAAGGAATGGCCTTGATAGGCCATTCGACCCACTAGAAAGAGCAGCTAAACTCAAACCGCTAAGTAGTTGTAATTCAGAAACCAAAGGAAAATAAAAACATTTAGCCTTATCATCTTTAGACTATGCATAGTTTCGACATACATCTTGGCAAAGCGATCTAATTAAATTAAATTAAATCTATTTGCCACTGGCCTGTCTCGTCAGCAAAGAAGCCAGGGAAATATATATTCACGTGGCGACAGCATCGACGCCTTGAAATATATATTCTGAATTTTCAAAATCTACCGTCACTGCGCCACCTTATTAGCAGCAAATATAAACTGCTGATTTAATTTCAGAATTAGTCAAAAAAATCATTAATTAATCAATATCCGTTTGGTTTCTGAATTACAACTACTTAGCGGTTTGAGTCTAGCTGTTATATAATATATATATATATTATATATATATAATATATATATATATATATATATATAGATCTACTACATATGTGGGTGGAAACTTCTGTCTTGGGTGTGTTTGTGGAGTTGTTGCTTACACTCCTCCTACATCGTGTTATTGATTCTGATTAAACTTTACACGTGAGTAGAACACATGTCTGGAAACCTCATGGCATACTCAGATTGTTGAAAAATTGTTGAAACAATGCTTATTTCTTAGCATTTGAACTGTTAGTATTATTCTCGCAATTTATCCAGTACAACCCCTGAACAAGTAAATAGTATTTTCCTAAATAATAGATCCACTTATTTCGGTTAGTGACTTATTCACGAATATACCAACACTAGCGTCACTAAGAGTAATATTCTCTGGGAACGCGCAAAACCCCTTTCAGAGTTATTTACTTTGAATTGTTATCTTATATCTGATTAGCCTGTTATTACGTAACATGCTTCGCGATTTTAGCACACATACCTTGTTAGTACTTTCTCCTAAGGTCTATATACTCTGGGAACGCATTAAATACTTTTTCAGGGCTAAATATTTTTGTATTGTTGAGAACGGAACCAAGGGATCATTCCCGCTTTCCTGAGAATTACTGTGTACGTCAGCTAGTGTATATATATATATATATATATATATAGGGGAGAGTTCACGAAAACACAAAAGTCGAAGACAGGTGGTGTACAAAGCAAACAGATGTATTAGTATAAGGCTCAAGAATAGACAAAGTCTTTTACGTTTCGAGCCTACACCTCTTCTACAGAAAGGGACACAGAAAAATTTATATATATCTATTATATATATATATATATAATATATATATATATATATATATATATATATATATATATATATATATATATATATATATATGTACAGAGATCGATAGATAGATAGATAGATAGATAGATAGATAGATAGATAGATAGATAGATAGATGTATCATATATATACATCGTAATATAAGAGGGTAAAATATAAGGTATCTATTAAGTATTGCACGCATTACCTGAAATAGAAATCGGTGCACTGGGTAGACTGAATAAATATCTTCATTACATCACAATTTGATATTCTACTCAGGTTTTCATACCAGACTAGGTTGCTGAAGAATGTCGTGAACAGTCCATCCCAGTGGGTAACTCTGAAGGACCTCTCCAACGTTGACATAAACATATATCCACTCAATATAGTGAATTCAGTTTTACGTCAGATAATGTTCTAACTAATTAGAATGCATACTTGATAATTTACAACTTTTATATTACCTGGTGTGTGTGTGTGTGTATGTTTGCGAATGCGCATGTGTTTCGGTGAAGTATTCAGTGACGTTATGTGAAACGTGAATTGAAATTAAAGCAATTACAACATGGAAGATATACATTAGCAATTCAGAAGTATAATAGCTGTTAATTTCGCTTAATCATTTATTATTTGGTGTCCAAATTTTTCGTCGCATTATCTGCGACCTGCTTGCTGATACACTTCAACTGTAAGCAAGAACAGTGTCGGTGAAGAGACTGCAGATAGGACGTTGAAAATTTTGACACCAAATAATAAATGATTAAGTAAATGTGACGGTTTTTGCGAAAATCTGTTCAGATCTTTACATTAGTTTACGACTGTCCTAATGAACCTTGCCGGGGTGAAACTCTGAGTAGACTTTCGAGTACGTGTGTGCGTGTACGTATGGGCGCGCTGTATGTTATATATATTTTTTTTTCTACGAGCAGATCTGAGTTTGATTCGTTAAAAAATTGAAGACGTTTTTCTTCCGTGGTCAAACTTGTCGTTCTGCTTGGTTGGTTTCCTTACAGGATACAGTTATGGGTCAGAGCTGATTTTGATTCGTTAAAAAATTGATGACGTTTTTCTTCCGCGGTCAAGCTTGTCGTTCTACTTGGTTGGTTTCCTTACAGGATACAGTTGGGGGTCTTTACCTTGTATTCGTTGAAGTTTGGTTTTGATTGGTTTGGAATTATGTGACGTCAGTGAACAGTGCCAGTGAACCCACCACTTTTTGCGGCTCCGATCAACAGTCAACCCCAACCACCACCAAGGTTGCCAAAATTACGACCAACTACTACGACCAAAAATCACTACTGTTGCTACCATTGGAACACAAAGTAACAAAAAAGCGGTTCCTTTTAATACCAGTAAGAAACAATAATGGACTTCTTCAATACACTCAACAGGTATATAGCGATTAACTGTAAGAAACGATTATGAACTTTTCAATTTTCACTTTGTATAATATTTTTGATAAGGTTCGAGACCAGTTAGAATTTCTCCATTAAGGTTCGAGACCGATTATGAATTTCTCCATTACACTTTTCTTCTCCATTACACTTTTTATGATATTTTTCAATAATATTTTTGATAAGGTTCGTTTTTTCAAGAACCGAAACATGTAAAATTCATAAGAAAATTAAAATTTATCTAATATAGTGGCGTTTTCAAACTTCTTTTTTACAAATTATATATATATATATATATATATATATATATTATATATGTATGTATTATATATGATACACACTTTTAGTTCAAATGTGCATCATTAAAAAGTTTATGTTTCTCTCTCTCTATTCCTTTACATTTCTCCCCCCTCCACTCTCTCTTTCTCTCTTTGTTTTTCTGTCACATGACCTTTTAAAGTATCACATCCCACATGGATGAATGTGTTATTTTTTATGCAGCTGTTAGTCTTGTTCAGTGTATTCAAATCAATCATTTTTTCATGTATAATTTTGGGCGTATACATGTGGGCATCTGTGTGTAAGGGTGCAAGTGCATTTGAACAGATGTATACCTTCAAGAACACATAACAGTACTAAAGAAGAGAAATGTTTTCTGTCGAGATCCTACATCTGCTTGGAAAGTATTTTAACTTTAGTGAATCAAAATCGATGGGAATAAAAGTAGAAACTAATACCGCATCATTAATCTCATCTTACTTCGTTTCGTGCCTTAAATTACTAAATATACACAACAATTTTCCTGTATTATTTACAAAGAAAATAAAATAATAAATAATTTAATAATAAACAAAATTTCGCAAAATTCTCTCGGCTCGCTGTCAATAGAGAAACACACTAATGGCTAAGCGCATGAAATATAATAGCAGCACCCTTAAGTGAGAGCTCTTAATGATGTTAGGAAAGCAAACAAATATCAAATGACACCATTGTTTCAAAATCAATTTATGGAGCTAAATGTTTGGAATAGTGTGCTCAAACGAATAACCAGAAGTGGAAATACGCTTGGATTTGAACACCTTTCATTTATCACTCTGAATCTGTTCCAAAACATTTATGAGTCTGAATGTGTTCCAATATCGTAAAGGATATTCGAAGTATAGGTCAACATTCGGTATTCCCGCTTCTGAATATCAGAACTTCGATCACTCAACAAAAAGAAATCGATAGTTTTTAACTTGTTTTTGCTTTGTTCGTTTATTTTTGTATCCTTCATATATTTACTTCATGTATTACATTCACAAGTGGGATGTTTTAAGAAGAGACAGCGTCGCTATTCATAAAGTGTATTATTCCTAGTATAACTAAAATTTTGAGGGAGACGTGAAAATAACGATGCGATCCTACAATACAAGCATTAATGTTTTGTAGTTGCACAGCTAGTTTAACAAGGCCATAAGTGTTATCGACCTCTCGACTAATCCCAATGTCATTCCTTTATCGTAAACTGTCGAATCTTTGGCTATTTATTCGTTATCGATTCAATACCAAATCGCTTATCTGCAGCATTCAATGTCACCACATCCAATTATTTCTATGAACTAAAAATTAAATACCTATCTAATAACAAATCACTATGAAGTAATTGCCCATGTTATGGATAATGGTGTTGGTTTTAATGTCGTTCTTCTTTTTATAGAAAACTAATCTTCCATTTGTTTTCTTATGCCAAAAATATTCTAGACGGCCAATCACTGTAAGCTTCCAGCGAACGATTTCTAATTATATTGTCCCGCAGAAATGATTCTTTCAGTAATTTCGGCCATAAATTTAGTAAGAGAAATTTTACTTTCCCGAATACTATTTTCGAGAATATTCTTCCATGTTTCCTGAAATAATTGAATTCTACAGTATTAATTTTTTGTTGGGAAGTCTTTCTGTTTTTCAATAATCCAACGACTGATGCGAAAATGATTTTCCATTAACTAGTGGTTTAAATTGGGAATCATAACTTCTATTTCACACGACACGCAAAAACACGTACACACGCATAAAATCAGTGACGAAGGAAGAGGAAATTATGCAATGAAATTCCTTAGCTCACAGATGTTTCTGCTATGAGATGCAGTGTACTCAGAACCGAGTGCTTATGCTTCACCTCCTAGCTTCCTCAGAGATTCTAAAATGAAATGCAACTTGATTTGGGATAGCATTTATGTATATAGAAAAAATATATATACACGCATATATATATATATATATATATATATATAATCATCGATGATCTGGCTATATCTTCGATCATAGGGAGCTGTTCCCCCTTGTTAGTTCATGAGAATAGTGCTTTTTATTGGCTATTGAGTTGTTTTGACTCTTATTTCTAGCAATATTGGTGCTGATTAGTGCCTTTGTTCACCTTAGTGACGTATGTATTTTTGCCTTTAGGTTGTAAAATTGCGAATTAGCTACCCATATTATTTATAAACACACACACACACACAACACACATACACACACACACACACACACACACACACATATATATATATATATATATATACATATATATATATAGAGAGAGAGAGAGGGATAACCTTCTTTGCGTATTTATGCAAACATATGTGCCTTTATATATTTATATATGTAGTTATATAAGTGAGTGCGCGTATATAATTATATGAAAAACACGTGTGCGTATACAACATGTGTGCTCATGTACGTGCGTGTATATATATATATGAGTATATATTTTTTCTTTTGTTCTGCGTGTGGATGAATATGAACTTGTTTTCGACACTGAACGCAAAAAATAATTGTTCTCGTTCATTATGTAGATTACGATCGATTTGATAAATTGGAAACAAATTATCTTGAAAAAAAAATCAATGCTAAATGTTTATTGCATGCTTTCCAGTAGAAGATTCGAAAAGCATAACGTCAAGTATACGATCGACATAAAAGAAATGAACCTAAAAATATCATCTAACACGAATCTAAAGGAAAAGAAAATCACTTCTAAAGTATTATCAGTTATTTCTGCCAACTACAGAGCATCACAACAGGCTTTTGCTTCATCCTTAAATTTTCCTACTTGAATTTTCCAGGAAATTTCTCAAGTTTGTCTTTATTAAATAACTCATAATAATGATAAAAACGTATAAGATAGAGTAATACCAAGGTGAATCACTAACACACGCCATTCTCACATACACATACACACTTGCCCACCTTCTTTTCTTGAAATCACTAGCACTTTATTATCTCCCTTTTATTCAATCTACCTTCTTTTTATCCTTTTCTTCCTTTCTTTCAGCCTCTTTTTTTTTCCCAATCGTTCGCCAGGCTGGACCGTTAAAATCTACAAGTATTTTTTTGCTTTGTTTTGTTTTGATTTTTCTTCATTTCCTCTCTGTTTATTTCCTTTTCTTCCTTTCTGTTCCAGAGCGTAGGATCGAAAAGTAAAAAACTTTTTCATTCTTTCCTAGCGTCAAACTAATATACTTGTTTGTTGTTCATACACCTGTCTTCACTTTTTGTTTTTCTATAAATTTCAACTATATATATATATATATATATATAATTGTTCGTTTGTTTTCCACCTGCCTTCGTCTTTTGTTTATTTTCATAAAGCTTCCCGTTATATATATATATATATATATAATGCTTATACGTGCCGCAATGCGTGCATTGCATTAAACAGTACAATAGATTACTTAGTTGACCATTACAATGCAACTTAACCAATATGGATTTTTCAAATGGCATACGTCTGACTATTATCTGAAAAATTAAGATTTGAAAAATCCGTGCAGATATGGTCGATTAATTTATCCGTTATACTCTTCAACGCACATGTATTCGACAATGGTATTGATTTCCCTTTGCACTTGTATACCTTTATACATGCATATATACATAATATGTGCGCTTGTATATATATATTATATATATATATTGAGAAAGAGAGAGAGATTTAGCTGTCTAACGATAATTTTCGTAGACTCAAATGTAATTTCATTTCCTTTCTCAAGAAATTCAGTAAAACTACCAGGTGCAACACTATTCATTCGATTTATATGCAAAAGAAGAGAAAATTTACAACAGCATATGCAAAAATTCTATGGACAGCTAAAGTCTATTTATATCACTTTGCAACACGTTTTAATGATTTCGTTTTTGATTTATCCTTATAAATAACTTCATCGTTTTGTAGAAGCTTCGTTTCTACAACTTCCTGATCTCTGTGTCTTTCCCCTCTCTTTTATCTCTCTCACTCTCTCTTCCCCTTCTCTCTTGTTTCTCTCCATTTTTGTCCACCTTTTACCACCTACGAATCTACATCCTATTCACCTTTACTTTTGTTGTTCTTGAATCTTCACTTACCTTGTCCTGCAGTCGTAGGATGGATGTGGGCGTGCGAACGCACTCGGAATACTTGTTTTGTCCCTTCCTGATAGCCACATTTTGTAGTCTCCGTTTCAGCTGTGCATATTACATTCTTACATCCTTTATAGTGTTTACAGATATATCGAACAACTGTCACGATATCAGCATTTTGATAGCTGACACGAAGGGAAGCACTCCGTCGATTACCACGACGAGGGTCCCGGTTGATCCGAATCAACGGAACAGCCTGCTCGTGAAATTAACGTGTAAGTGGCTGAGCACTCCACAGACACGTGTACCCTTAACGTAGTTCTCGGGGATATTCAGCGTTACACAGAGAGTGACAAGGCCGGCCTCTTGAAATACAGGTACAACAGAAACAGGAAGTAAGAGAAAGTTGTGGTGAAAGAGTACAGCAGGGATCACCACCATCCCCTGCCGGAGCCTCGTGGAGCTTTTAGGTGTTTTCGCTCAATAAACACTCACAACGCCCAGTCTGGGAATCGAAACCGAGATCCTATGGCCGCGAGTCCGCTGCCCTAACTACTGGGCCATTGCGCTACCACAGCTGACACGAATCATCATAACACAAGTAACTCTTTTCCAATATTCAGATGATTTTTAATCCTCCACATGAGCAAGCTTTTTCTCAACTATAACTTTAATTTTTATGCCCTCCAACGTCGTTGACTGTTCCCCCAATGCGTTGAGCTGTTCCTAAAAAGAGGGAGCCATAAAAATTCGTTAAATCTGAGACCAAACACTCCGTTTATAAAGAAAACTTACGAAGAGTATACACATATAGGCGCAGGAATAGCTGTGTGGTAAGTAGCTTGCTAACCAGCCACATGGTTCCGAGTTCAGTCCCACTGCGTGGCATCTTGGGCAAGTGTCTTCTGCTATAGCCCCGGGCCGACCAATGTCTTGTGAGTGGATTTGGTAGACGGAAACTGAAAGAAGCTTGTCGTATATATGTATATATTATATGTATGTGTGTGTGTTTGTGTGTCTGTGTTTTGTCCCCCTAGCATTGCTTGACAACCGATGCTGGGTGTTTTACGTCCCCGTCACTTGCGGTTCGGCAAAAGAGACCGCGATAGAATAAGTACTGGGCTTACAAAGAATAAGTCCCGGGGTCGAGTTGCTCGACTAAAGGCGGTGCTCCAGCATGGCCGCAGTCAAATGACTGAAACAAGTAAAAGAGTAAAAGAGTAAAAGAGTATATATGTATAGATGTATAATTTTGGTTTCATTATTTTTATATTTATGTTTATATTGGTTATAGTATATACTTCCTTTTCTCTTTATGTGAATGTGTTTATATATTACTTGTTTTTTCATTCCTTTATATATGCATCATTGTTACATATCCGTTAGCATTCACTGTTTTCGTAAGTTTGACTTTATAAGATCACTAGCAGTATCACCCTGCGTTGCTCAGGTTTGTTTCGACCTTTTAGAATTGGAATTTTTGAAAAGTAAAAATTATCCATTATGTAGCTTGTTATTCTCTTTAAGTGAACGTTTTTCTGGTTGAAATACACCGAAAAATGGCGAAACAGCAGTCAAAAGATCGTAAAAAATAGAGATTTTCATAGAAAAAAAAGCATCTTTTTGATTTAAATGAGTTTTGGTGTTAACATGGTCCGATTTGAATTTTTTCTTCTACGGAATGCAGAGCAAGCCTTCTTCTATCATACTCTCAAATTTGATCAACTTGTGCCGCAGGGTCTCGGAGGAGATAGTGTTAGTTGAAGGCTACCAAACCTGCCATACACAGGCAACTTCAGCTTTATATATA
>NC_042997.1:38620630-38628269 GCF_006345805.1 Octopus sinensis
ATACATACATACATACATACATACATACATACATACGTACGCACGCACGTACGTACATACATACATACATACATACATACATACGTACATACGTACATACATACATACCTACATACATACATACATACATACATACATACGTACATACGTAGATACATACATACATACACACGTACGTACATACATACATACATACATGCGTACATACGTACATACGTACACACGTACATACATACATACATACATACATACATACGTACGTACGTACGTACGTACGTACGTACATACATACATACATACATACATACATACATACATACATACATACATGCATACATACATACGTACGTACGTACATACATACATACATACATACATACATACATACATACATACATACATACATACATACATACGTACATACGTACATACATACATACATACATACATACATACATACATATATGCGTGTCACCTACATCAGCAGCAACTGCCCCAAAATGTCTACGAGTTACTACCTACTCCTGAGCTATGATATACTTCCAAAGAGTATTTACAATGCTGTCAGCAAGAAGGCTTTGCTCTTACGTATATATCAAAGTCATGTCGGAACCATCAGGTATTAACAATTATAAATAAACAAGGAATACTAGTGGAACACCTCAATGAAAACATCATAGCAGCCCTGATTTTGTTCTGTTGGAGACAGAGAGCAAAAGTTATGCAATGTTGTAGTGGTTAGCTGCATAGTAGATGTGAATGTGCAACCAAAAGTCCAGGAAAAAGAGAACATTTACGGTAAATTAATGCAAAACTTACGATTATTGTACCCTATGAATTTTCATTTTACCAATCATCATGGGTGCATTAGGTTATGTACCAACAAATTTACACAAAAACCTAGAAATACTCGGTTTCACGGAGTAAGAGCAAAACAAACATACACTATTCTCCAAATCCAACTTATTAGTGGCACGATAAAGATTTGTAAGACGTTCAAAAAATTTTCTATCAGAAATTCTTATGTGAACAGTTACACACATTTGGGTGTATGCATCGACAGTTCACCCAATATACCAACCCAACTACATATTTACAAACTCCGGGAACTCTCTTAACCTAAAATGTCTTGTCGCTTTGTAAGCGACCGGCTTGAAAAATTCTCAAGAACTTAAATAAACCATATGAGATGCATGTACGTGTAAGTCATAAAATAAGAATTATAGATTTCACGGCGATATTTTATATATAGTACATATATTATCTGATATAGAACGCAATAGGCTCGATACATTTGGATAGATGTTGATATTACATCAAATATTGAGAGTTTGGTCTTTGGTTGTTCACGACGGGTAATAAACAGCCAAGAATAGACTGTTTACTTCTGTCATAGTAAATATATAATCTAAGTTTAGAAATAGAATTTAAAATATCGAGTTACGTGGAGCGACACTGAAAATAGCATGTTTAAGATTAACTTTTACTTTGTTTGATAGACATCTTTAAAAAGGAAATTTCGGTCATTTTTAAATTTTATGACTTCATACTTCATGAAACAAACACACAGAAGCAGAGACACATCGGTCAGACCCGGCATGTCTACACACCAGTACACCTACATGCATTCATGCACACACACACACACACGCACGCACAAACACACACACAAAACAACGCACACACACACACGTACACACCCACACTTTTATATATATATATATATATATATACATATATATATATGAGTGTGTGTGTATGTCTGTGTGTGCTTTATTTTTCATTCCCTTCGAAATTTTATCCCTAATAGTGGTTTGGAATTTAACTGTCCTCTCTAGCGTACAGGTAGTCCTATTATGGATACCTCTTATGTGTTTAAATGTAAACTGTATTTATATATATATATATATATAATATATATATATATATATATACATACATGTATACATACATATATACACCCAATGTATCCAGCGTAGCATATACAATTGTTCGCTCTTCATACATCTATGTAAAAGGCGGGCTTTTTTCGAATTGCATCTCGGTACAACGTGTTTATTCGGAATAAAAATTCAGTACTGGATATACTCCAGTTAAATTTACATTTTTAAAAATAGGATAAAATCTTTATAAGATTTGTAAATTTAACCGAAGTATATTCAGTACTGAATTTTTATTCCGAATAAACACGTTGTGCCGAGATGCAATTCGAAAAAAGCCCGCCTTTTACATAGATGTATAAAGGGTGAAGAATTCTATATGCTACGCTGGGTACATTGGGAGTTCATCTGGTATCTTGATTTTTGTTCATTCGTTGTGAATCTTGGATTATGCTTGCACTGAAGATTAAGAAGTGCATTTCTGCACGAATTATGAAATAATCTGGTTTGCGGCTAAATTCTGTTTTTAAAGGGCTCGCTTCGAGAGTTGCATTCCCTCACATTCGATACTACGTGTTTATTTATTTTGGTAGTTTTGACTTTAAGAGTCCCTCCTAGCGTGTGGCATTTATGTATAGTAATGCCCTCAATATAATACAAATAAATATATTTAAGAGAAAAATTGATGGATTTTTCTCTTCTGAGGTTTTTCACGCTAACTACTTGATAAATTCTTATAAAGATTTCATCCTATATATATATATATATATATATATATATATATATATATATATATATATATATATATATATATATATATATATATATATATACATACAAAGAGCAATAAAGATTCAAGTTAATTTTAAAAAATTTACTTGAATATGGTACCTAACTTAGATGCACCAAAAAAAAAAACTATACTGATTTAACAATACAGTAATGTGGGGTGATTATAAGCGAGAAAGAAGCAACAAGAATGGATAGGTTTTTAGTACGATCGTTTCATACAAGGACAGGTTTTATTAAAAGTTGCAAAGATTACAGCATATAAACGAGTCCCGTACTCATCAGCTAAAATACATGTAAGTTCTCTAGACATCCTAGTGTTTGAGGCTATACTCATGAAAAATAATGTAGATATTAAACAATTTCTAAAGTTCATTAAAGTTCTTTAAAGATGATGTACAGTCTTATCACAAATTTTAAAAAAGTTTTGATAGCATCACAGAGAAGGTGACCTAATCCATATGAATTTCCATAGATATGATGAGGGATTATATACTCACAGAAGACAAATTTATCCATTGTTAATTACAACGAGGTGGGTCTCAATTCCTGCTTATTAGCATTACAGAGAGGGAGAATTAATCCTTTGTATATATGCACAGATTCCAATGGTGTAGATGTAAATTTCCAGAGAAATGGAGATGAATTTCATATTCACAGGCGATAAATTTCACAATGGTTGAACACAATGAGGTAGGTATCAATCCTTGTTATATGATTAGGTATTTGCCACATTAATCACATTACTGCTATTCACAAGAGGCAGTAGCTATTTAACTCTTAAAGGCTGAAGGGCTTACTAGATCGGCCAAGAATAGAGAAGGGAATAGAAGAAAAGAGAGAAATAATGGAGGAGGGAGCAAAAAGGGGGGGGAGGAAAGGGGGACTAAAAGAGAAGAGAAAAGGAAACAGAGAATAAGAAGAAAAAAGAAAAAGAGAAAAGAAAAGAAATAGGGAAAGAAGGGAAAAAAGAAAAAGAAAAAAAGAGGGTTCTAGTTATACAGAAGAGTTAGTAGACTGTAAGTCTGGTTTTAATCAACAGACATCTAGGAACTAGAGGAGAATATTATTCTTTGACCAGTAAACCGTTAATTTATTGCTGTTGAAATCAGCTATGAGTTTAAAGAGAATCTAAAGAGATAACATAGTCAGGGGTTAAGGGGTCAGATGCTAAAATCACCAGAAAATACATTAGGAAAATCTAAGTATAATCTTAGGCGCATATCTATTAAAATGCATAAGCAAGGATATCCCAGAAATACAGGGGGGTCTATATAGGGATGATGCTCTGTTTGTTATCCCTAGTAATAATAAATCTGTTATAGAAAGGATTAGAAAGAAAATTAATAAGTTCTTTAAGGATTTCAACCTCAGTATAACGTATGAACCGGGCACTAAAATAGCTAATTTCCTAGATATTACCCTAGACCTTAACTCCAAGCTACATTACCCATTTAGAAAGGAAGGCGAAGTCACGAATTACGTAAATAAATTATCAATCATCCCCCAATATAATAGAATCTTTAGTAAGAAATATTTCATTAAGAATTTCAAAATTATCATCCAATAAGGATATATTTAACTCCCATTCTGAGCATTATAATGCGGCGTTTAACTAAGGCTGGATACAACCAAAAGATTACATTCGTTGATAAGGAGAACTCACGTATTCCTAATAATGAAGTTATCAGTAATCACGTAAGCAGCAAAAAAGACCAAGCCCGAAATAAAAGTAGAATTAAATTAACGGTAAACGCTAATCTAGAGTACAGGCCCAACAATTCAAATAGAAGCATTGACCAGAACATAGGTAACTCGGATAAGATTGAAGTAGATAACCTAAGATGCACACCAATAAGAATAAAAATAATGGTAATAAATACAATACTCCGGTGAGATGAATAGTAGTAATTCTACGAACCCTAAATTTTATAAAAAAGATATATTATGGCTGAATATTCCTTTCAACTGTGCGATACAATCGGATATACAGAACAAATTCAAAGTGATTCTGGAAAAAAATTTTCCCTATCTCTCATAGATATCATAGAATTATTTCTAGGAAAACAGTTAGGATTTCTTATTCAACCCTCCCAAATATGTCCACTTTAATAGCTAAAATTAATAATAACAACATTAAACTACCAGGAAAGATAGAAATAAAATAATAATATCAGAATGAATACCAATAGCAATAACAATAATACACCAACAATAAAACAGCAATAGGAACTATCAAAACATAGGTGAAATTAGTAACCACAGAATGACTAATAACATTAACATTAATAGTATAATAACAATGCCGATATTAATAGAAGTAATATTGTTAATAATAGAAATAATAGAAATAAGGCTAATGGAGAAAATAGGGAGAATGAAAATATCTGTGATATCTATACAATAATATACAGTTGGATAAAAGACTAACAATAATAATAACATTACGAATAATATAAGAAATCTTGGTAGGACTTTACACCTAATGATGAAACAGAAGGATCAATAAATAATAACAATACTTAGATATCAGCACCAACTATAGAAATGATAATCAAAATAATAGGAACCTTAAACATCTACCCAGGAATAATCCAAGGCCTGAAGTTGTTCCTCCTGTGTGTAAGTGTAGAATAAAATCAAAATGCCCGGCACCTGGTCTATGTAGGGAAAATAATGTAATCTATAAATGTACCATATCCACGGAGAATAACAAATATTTTTACATTGGCTGTACAATTAATTTTTAGCCAGAGTTAGAAATCACATCTCGACTTTAAATTACGTCATAAAGCTGGTACCACCACACTTTCAAACAAAATTGGGACTCAAAAATAATAATAAAATTATACCCTTAATTGGGAAATAGTTAGGAGAGCAATTCCGTATAAAAATAGTAGGGTTGGTTGTCAACTATGCTCCATGGAGACGTACGAAATTCTAAAGCATAGTAAACATAGAAATTATTGAATAACCATATCGAACTAGGTCAAGTTTGTGTCCACGCTAATTGAAGACTTTAAAATATTTTAATGATTGGAATATTCATAACTAGATAGATAGATATAACTTGATTTCTACTAGTATAGCACTGCTTTAAGTAGATAACTAAGAGTTCTCACATTACATTTATCTTTATCTTTTTCCTTATATCTGCATCAGTTTTTTGAGAACAGGGAAATGAATAGTACTTATTCGCTACTTAATTGAGGCTTTATTTAATTTCAAACTCACAATTTTTAAATTCTTAATTTTAAATCTTAATTGTAATATTTAATTTTAATTCCTAACTTAATCTAATTTAAATAGCATAACTCTAATAAATTATAATTAGTTACTGTAGCCCCATAATTCTATTTCATAATTAAATAAATAAGGCTATTCCCTCGGTGATAATATGATTATCTTCATTATGATAGACAATCCCCTAACACCTTGTAAATGATCTTATAAGATTTGACCTGTAGTCAGTCAATGTATGAATAATAACGACAACTCCTTAAGACAATAAAATGAATAAATTAAATAAGTAAATTTTTAATGACTTTTTGATAAGATTATACTTAGATTTTCCTAATGTATTTTCTGGTGATTTTAGCATCTGACCCCTTAACCCCTGACTATTTATCTCTTTAGATTCTCTTTAAACTCATAGCTGATTTCAACAGCAATAATTAACGGTTTACTGGTCAAAGAATAATATCCTCCTCTAGTTCCTAGATGCCTGTTGATTAAAAAGACTTACAGTCTACTAACTCTTCTGTATAACTAGAACCCTCTTTTTTTTTTCTTTCTTTTTTCCCTTCTTTCCCTATTTCTTTCTCTTTTCTCTTTTTCTTTTTCTTCTTCTTATTCTCTGTTTCCTTTTCTTCTTCTCTTTTAGTCCCCCTTTCCCCCCCCCCTTTTTGCTCCCTCCTCCATTATTTCTCTCTTTTCTTCTATTCCCTTCTCTATTCTTGGCCGATCTAGTAAGCCCTTCAGCCTTAAGAGTTAAATAGCTACTGCCTCTTGTGAATAGCAGTAATGTGATTAATGTGGCAAATACCTAATCATATAACAAGGATTGATACCTACCTCATTGTGTTCAACCATTGTGAAATTTATCGCCTGTGAATATGAAATTCATCTCCATTTCTCTGGAAATTCATCTACACCATTGGAATCTGTGCATATATACAAAGGATTAATTCTCCCTCTCTGTAATGCTAATAAGCAGGAATTGAGACCCACCCGTTGTAATTCATGGAATAAATTTGTCTTCTGTGAGTATATAATCCCTCATCATATCTATGGAAATTCATATGGATTAGGTCACCTTCTCTGTGATGCTATCAAAACTTTTTTAAATTCTGTGATAAGACTGTACATCATCTTTAAAGAACTTTAATGAACTTTAGAAATCTGTTTAATTATCTACATTACTTCATGAGTATAGCCTCAACACTAGGATGTCTAGAGAACTTACATGTATTTTAGCTGATGAGTACGGACTCGTTCTATGCTGTAATCTTTGCAACTTTTAATAAAACCTGTCCTTGTATGAACGATCGTACTAAAAACCTATCCATTCTTGTTGCTTCTTTCTCGCGTATATATATATATATATATATATATATATATATATAAATATGTATATATATATACATATATGGATGTATTGGTGTATATATATATATGTGTGTATTGGTGTATTTATGTATAAGCGTGTCTATTTGTGTATGTATGTATGTATGTATGTGTGTGTATACATGTATATGTGTGTGTATATATGTATATATGTAAGCGAGAGGGCCGGATCGAAACAAAAACAATAAATATATTGATATCTTAGTTTTGATGCATAGTTTGTTTTTCTATGCCTGTATAGAGTTGCTTTCGTTTTTCGTGTTGTTTCATAAATATCGATAAATAAAAGTATGTATAAGTGTATATATATGTGTGTGTGAGAGAGACAGAGAGAGAGTATAGAA
>NC_042997.1:38630869-38665869 GCF_006345805.1 Octopus sinensis
GTTTTAATGATTTCGTTCCTTAATTAAGATTGTATCGAAGCCTTTGCTGTAGACATAATCTCTCGATTATCGCGGGTGTTACGTCTCTGCGGTAGGTGAAAATCCGCCAAGTAGAAAAAGTGTTATACTTTTTATTATTTTTTAATTTTTATATATTTATTTTATTATAAATGCAAAACAGCACCGCGGAGGAATCGACGTAAGCTTAAATAATTAACCGCGATAGGCGAACCGCGATAAGTGAACCGCGATATGGCGAGGGGTAACTGTATGTACATTTATCTTCCATTTGGGGCGGGGGTGCATAAAGATAAAATGAGATAAAATAAAATAAAAATAGAATATTGTCTTGAAATATGCTACCTCTTAAGACTAAACATATACTGCAGAAAAAATAGAATTTGGGTTTCATCTTTCTCAACAAAGTTCTAATAAACGTAAAAATTCCACTGATATTGGAAGTTTATAGAAAGTTTGTAGTTTATAAATATCTAGAGTTGTTAGTTCGTCATATATTTTACGTGACTAATAACATCTTGTAATGTTACTTTCTAACTTTGACGCAAAACCACTCCTTTTATGTGGGAATTGTAATGTATTTAATTAATCCTGTACTTAGCAGGCTCGTATCCTGTAAACCCGGAAGGACGGTATACAAAATTACCATGATAAAAATTGGCTTCAAATTTTTGCACAAGGCTAGTAATTTGCGGAGATTGGGTAAGTCGATTACATCGATCCCAGTGTTCAACTAGTACTTATTTTATCGACCCTGAAAGGATGAAAAGTAAAGTCGACTTCGACGAAATTTGAACTCAGAACGTAAAGAAAGACGAAAAGCCGCTAAGCATTTTGCCCAGCATACTAACGATTCTGTCAGCTCGCCGCCTTAACCCTAAGAAATATTTGAACTAAATAGCATTTAGAGTAGAAATTTTAAGGGAAAGGTTGAACTCGGCAGGATTTAGAATTATAGCATAAAGAGATCTCGTGTAATTAAAATAATGGCAAAGAGTTAATCTGATATAACTCGATTTGCGCCTCTATGTCTCGATAGCAACTACTTTCAATACTCACAAGACTCCAGTAAAATAGAAGCATATTAATATTCCATAGTTTGAAAGATGACGTGAATGTAATAATAGATATATAATAGGTTTCTGTCTACTTTACTTTCATTTAAAAATAAAATTAGAGCTATTTCTTAATCTTTCTGTTATAAGTTTTTCCAAGACAGTGACGGTTTTGATTTCGGTTATTCATTTTCAATAAACTCTAGATAAGTAATTTTTCAATGATAAGCAATTTTTCCGCTTCAGGCTATTATAAATATGGTAAATTTGAAAAACCGGAAAATTGCAGTTTCTTATTTTATAGTTACTTTCTTCTGAAGCAAAATATCGCCAGGGTAACGGACTGACTATATAAGGTAGTAAAATAGCTTTGTTCAATAAGAAGTGAAAGTAGTTTTTTTTTTTTTTCACACAGAATACAGACACAGAAATAAAATTATATATTTAAATTACGTTTATGTCATACATATCCAATAATCCCTGCCCAATAAAAGTAAAACAAAGAAACATCTACAATTTTCCGGAACCCAACAACATACATTCTTCGTTCAGATAATAGGCACATACTTGTTAAAATAGCAGCAACACTAATTAGCAGCAACGCGATACTTGGCTTCAAGCGCTCATAGATGTGTACAAGTCACGTTTGTTCTCATTGTGGTCACCAATAAAATCTACAGCATTCCGAAACAGGCCTTCCAGCTAGATAAACAAATAACATAATCATATTTTCATACTATGGCTCATGTGATGTTCGAACGTCTACCTATTTTCAAATACGCAATCAAAAAACTGCCGAGGGTCATATATAACATGAAGAAACACAGATATATCCGAATGGCGGACGTTTTGATCAACCTGTTAATAGGTCACGGGTTCAAGTCTGTTACTTTCGTTTCGTTGCGCATCTGAATAGGGCACGTAGGCATATAACTGCGCATGTCTCACTTCAGAAAATTATTTGCTACAATGTATGGGAAATATTTTTCTTGGTTTTTATCTATTTTTGAAAAGAAAAAACGAGGCACTTAAGTAAATCATTCTCAAGGAAAAATATATCAGTGCATCAGTATATACCAGGCGCAGGAGTGGCTGTGTGGTAAGTACTTTGCTAACCAACCACATGGTTCCGGGTTCAGTCCCACTGCGTGGCATCTTGGGCAAGTGTCTTCTGCTATAGCCCCGGGCCGACCAATGCCTTGTGAGTAGATTTGGTAGACGGAAACTGAAAGAAGCCTGTCGTATATATGTATATATATATATATATGTGTGTGTTTGTGTGTCTGTGTTTGTCCCCCTAGCATTGCTTGACAACCGATGCTGGTGTGTTTACGTCCCCGTCACTTAACGGTTCGGCAAAAGAGACCGATAGAATAAGTACTGGGCTTACAAAGAATAAGTCCTGGGGTCGATTTGCTCGATTAAAGGCGGTGCTCCAGCATGGCCGCAGTCAAATGACTGAAACAAGTAAAAGAGTAGAAGAGTAAAGAGTATATGGAACCTTATTCCATGCCGTAATTGATTTAATGCTAAACTAAAAAATGGTTACAGTTCCCATAATCAATACTGCGATGCCTGAATGGATATTGTCATAGATCGTCAGCTTGTATTATGTAACTAATAATACCCCCGTAACTGTAGTGAATACACTTAACTCTAAACCATTCTATTTCACCTCGCTATCACAGGGTATTAGGAGGCTGGAACAACTTACTTTGTAGGCGTCATCATCATCAGTGCAAAGTCGACACATTTCGTTAACTGATGATGTTGGCTCCAATTTGTCAGTGAGAAAAGATTGGTACTGACAATAGTTATTTGACAGTGGAACTTAGCTACAAAAGTTGTAATGCTTCTTCAACTATCTAAGAGGTTGAGACACACACTATAACAATCAATATGTATTGCATAGTGTTCAAAGATAGTTTTCTTGTATGTGTGTGTGTATGCGCGCGCGTGTGTATGTGTGCACGGGCGGGAATGTGTGTGTGTGCGTGTGTGTGTTTGTATGTATATATGTATATATGTATGTATGCATGTATGTATGTATGTATGTATGAGTGTGTGTGTGTATGTGTGTGTGTATGTGTGTGTGTGTGTGTGTGTGTGTGTGTGTGTGTGTGTGTGTGTGTGTGTAAGCTATCTTCAGACAACAATATAAAATATAAAGGAATGTACAAAACAACAAATTATGCAATATGACTTTTACACTTTCTTGCAGTTACCAAACGGTTCAATCGGGTTATGTATCAGATACTTCTAAGCTTGAAAACATCCGATAACAGTAATTATAATTACTTACGTTAATTATTCATTTTCATTATTTGACCAAATTAGATATTATGTAGACCAATTTACATTAACTATAATTGTGAGAATTTCGAACACTGAGCAATGAGATGTAAACTTTTATATATTGTGAAGTATCTCATAAATTTCTACATCATGCTACAATGATTTTATCACGGAGCATAAACATGTCATAAGGAATCAAATTTATGTACTTTTGGAGATTATTCAAAAGTCTTATGACATTCTATATTCTAATGCAAACATGTTCTAGGCTGAAAACGGTTACCAAGCATAGGCGTAGGAGTGGATGTGTGGTAAGTAGCTTGCTTTCCAACCACATGGTGCCGGGTTCAGTCCCACTGCGTGGCACCTCTACTATAACCTCGGGCCGACCAAAGCCTTGTGAGTGGATTTGGTAGACGGAAACTGAAAGAAGCCTGTCGTATATATGTATATTTATATATGTGTGTGTGTGTATGTGTGTGTGTTTGTGTGTGTGTGTTTGTCCCGGTAGCATTGCTTGACAACCGATGCTGGTGTGTTTACGTCCCCGTCACATCTTTTATATATATATAATGTATGCATCTATAATACACACACATTATAAATATATACACATATATGCATATGCATTAGAATATGTGTGTATAGGTGTATATATATATATATATGTATATATATGCATATGTTTGTATACATGTGTGTGTAGCTATTTAGGATCTACACAAATTTTATATATACTCCACGAAGTTTGAAGGTGTTTAGTTAGAAAAAATTATTTTTTAAATCTGTAGGTCAAAAGGTAAAGATCCGGTATTTTAAATTTTTGTTGCATTTCTAATCTTTCTGATGTCTAAGGATGGATATTTATGCGTGTGAATCTTTTTCTTTTTATTTTGTTTCAAATATAATTCTAGGGAACTGAAAAAGCTGTGTACGATGCCAAGCGAATTTAGCTGTTTACGATAAGCGGATGTTTACGTTTTAGCTATTTACATGTTTACGTTAACTACGTCACAAAAAAGCTTTTTACGTCACAGTAACAATATTTTGAGAGGCAGTAAATGATATGAGGTCGAAACAAAGAATACCATTGGTTAAAATTCGAATTATTAAACAACGTTAAACTTAGAAATTACAATTCCGTTTTCATTTTGGTTTACAATTATGTTTTCTTTTGACACATTCTACCAGTATACGAAGTTTCAAATTGTTTAGTTAACTAGAAAAATTTGGCCTTCTTTTAGAAAAGATCCTAAATAAATAATAAACAAATGAATAATATAGTCACAGAAATAAAATTACATGTGTAAGTCACATTTATGTGATGCCTATTCATTCACACACACCACACACTCGCAATAGAAAAAAACATCCCGAAACATCAATAATATTCCCGAACAATGCTAACGTTATTCCTCTAATCTGTCCAGACGAAAGATACATACATATGGAAATAACAACAGTACATTAAACTATGTTAGTTGCGACACAATGCTGGAATGCATGCTGTCATATACAAGAAGTATCGCTATTATTTTGATCTTACTAAGTTCATTTTGTTTGCCTGTGATGTGATCACCAACAGAACATCACTATACTGAAATACATAGATAGAATTTTACAATTGAAACTATAGAGCCCCCGAATAAAACACCATTATTCATAGGTTTATTTGATCATGATAGATCTGGAGCTCTCAGGTTAAAATCACTATTTGTGTATGAATATTGGTAATACAGTGATACCTTGACATACGAGTTTAATTGGTTCCGTAACGAAGCTCGTAAATCAAATTACTAGTATGTCAAATCAAATTTCCCCTTTAAAATTTATTTATTTATTCTGGACCGCGAAATTTTTTTCCCACGAGAGTTCAGAACCTGTTATGAACTCATTTGCATACAACCAGTGAGAGTTCAGCTATCAAACTAATTTATGAGCGCATAAGAAGTGATGGGCGATAACATAAGGTCACCTGGGTAAGGAATAGCCATGCTTCTTTCCTCCTTTAATAAAGTTTGTTGTTCTTTTTCTGGTTTCAACTATGGCTGCCTCTGCTTCGTTATTTGTATGGCTATTTGTTTTGTTTTGTTTTTTGACAAAATTCATAGAATTTATGTAACTCGTTTTTCGCCGAAGACCACAGGAAAATGCGCAGGTGGGACTCGGATAGCCAAAGATACGTTAACAATACACAGATACGTCTATAATTCGTATTAATGAATTAATATGTATTTTATAAGATCTTCAAGCAGTTTCCGTACTTACATATTCGTCAAAAACATTATCTTTGATTGCTATAGTAATTCAAACTTACCGCTAACCAGCGTATGTGTTTAATATCGATGATATTGGCATCTGAATGAGAGCACGATGCAAGATTCGCATGGCAATCGGAGGTCACTATTTTGAATGTCAACTTTTGTAAACTTGACACGGTCAAGGTGAGCTCCGATTGGCTGTATGCAAATGAGTTCGTTACTGGGGTCCGGAACTCTCGTGGGAAAAACATTTCGCTTCCTGGCCCCGCCAAAATCACCGCAATTCTTTTTCTTTTATGTGTTTTTAAATAAGAAAACTGTACTTATAAATAACGAATATTGTATTTAAAAAAAAAAACAATACAATAGAATGTACTGCAATAAACTGATTTTATTAAGTATCATGTACAGCATTTACTTTGGAGATCAGACGACTTGGGGATGCTGACAGAGGTGGAGGAGAACGGCTGAGCTGAAGAACTGAATCTGATTTTTGCCCTTTTCGCCACATTTTCCTCACTTTTATCTGCAGGAGTTTTCTATAAAAACCTCGCCAATAAAGTTGATTTCATCCTCACTTTCAGGGTGTTTCTAAAATGAGTTAGGCAAGTGCCATTAAATAGCACCGTCGCACGCCCAGTTGCAACTTTTTTCTGGGTGATTCTTTCGAATAAAGTCTGAAAAATTTTCCCACATTCTCAACATTTTCTTCATCGCAATTATAGAGATAACCTCCTCTGTCTCATCCGTGCCACCTATTTCTTGCAAAACCTCTGTGTGCTGCTGCGTCTGTAGCTCCTTTAGCTCTTCCTCTGTCAGTTCCTTAGAGTGCTCCTCGATGAGCTCCTTGATATCACCTTCATCCACATCCAGGTCCATGGACTTGCCGAGGGAGACAATCTCCTCTACCACTGCTGCTTCGGATTCGAGTCTTTCAAAGACCGTTTCAGACACAACTTCAGGCTAGAGCTTCTTCCACGTAGAGGTCAAGGTCCTTTTTGTAACACCCTGCCAGGCCATATCGATAATTCTGAGGCATATCACGATGTTATAGCTGTCCTTCCAGAACTCTCGAAAGGTGAGGTTTATACTCTCCGTCATCTCAAAGCAGCGGCGGAACATGAGCTTGGTAAAGAACTTCTTGAAATTAGAAATCTCCTGCAGGTCCATGGGCTGCAAGAGAGAGGTGGTGTTGGGTGGAATGTAGAGAAACTTTATAAACTTGAACCCCTCGAGGATATCATCTTCGAGGTTAAGTGGGTGAGCAGGTGCGTGTACGAAAAGGGCTTGCAGGGGTACACTTTTACCCTTTTACTTGTTTCAGTCATTTGACAGTGGCCATGCTGCAGCACCGCCTTTAGTCGAGCAAATCGACCCCAGGATTTATTCTTTGTAAGCCTAGTACTTATTCTATCGATCTCTTTTGCCGAACCGCTAAGTTATGGGGATGTAAACACACCAGCATCGGTTGTCAAGCGATGTTGGGGGAACAAACACAGACACACAAACATATACACACACGTACACACATATATATATATATTATATATATATATATATATATATATATATATATATATATATATATGTATACGACGGGCTTCTTTCAGTTTCCGTCTACCAAATCCACTCACAAGGCTTTGGTTAGCCCGACGCTATAGTAGAAGACACTTGCCCAAGGTTTCACGCAGTGGCACTGTACCCGGAACCATGTGGTCGGTAAACAAGCTACTTACCACACAGCCACTCCTACGCCTTAGGATATTTTCGGGAAATATTTATAAACGTCAGGACCAAAGACCAAATTCACCCACACCACAGAGAACTACTTGGATTTGCCCTTCACATAACCTGCAGTTTTTCTTTCAAAATCTTATGTGACTTTAAGGCTCTGGGGTTTTCCGAACGATAAACAAGCAATGGCTTGATTTTGACTCACCTCTCACACTGGTGCATAGTGCGAGGGGGTTAACCTATTTTTCATGGGTTTGTGGACTCGCATCCTCCTCTCCTCATCTGTTATATAAGTTCTCCTTGACATATTCCATAAAAATCCTGTCTTGTCACAGTTGAAGACTTGCTGGGAGATGTATCCTTCGGCTGCTATAATTCCAGCAAAAGTTTTTGAGTGGTCATCAGCTGCCTTCATATCTGCTCTCGCTGCCTCATCATACCTAAAACAGGTGCGAATTCTCGAACCAGCCCCGACTACCTTTAAACAGTTCGCCCGATACCTCGTCCGTACAAGTGCCTGGAGTCTGCTGCAGTAAATCACTGTAAATAGCTTGTGCATTCTCGCAGATTATAGCCTCCGTCACAGTATCTCCTGCGAGCTGCTTCTCCGTCAACCACACCATCAGCAGCTTCTCCATATTTTTTTAAGGCGGCGAGCTGGCAGAATTGTTAGCACGTCGGGCGAAATGCGTAGCCGTATTTCGTTTGCCGTTACGTTCTGAGTTCAAACTCGCCGAGGTCGACTTTGCCTTTCATCCTTTCGGGGTCGATAAATTAAGTACCAGTTACGCACTGGGGTCGATGTAATCGACTTAATCCGTGTGTCTGTCCTTGTTTGTCCCCTCTGTGTTTAGCCCCTTGTGAGCAATAAAGAGATACATATTTTTATGGATAGATGTCCGGTTTTTAGAAATTATTTTGACGCCCTTGACTAGCGTTATAGCCTTTATCAACTCCTTCTGCTTCAGTATGGTGCAGATTGTAGAAGTGCTACGCTCGTACTGCTTCGTCATGTCGACTACACGCAAACCTTGACCATGTTTTTGGATAATTTCTTTCTTTAATTCAATGCATGTTATCCGCTCGTTCTTCTCACTACTCTCCTTCGCACTCACTTTCTTCGGAGCCATGACTGGAAAAACGAAGTTTTGCAAAATAACCGCAAGCAGAATTGGTGCTTCTGTAACCTGCAACGACTAAGTAAGCATTTTAACACCCGTCCAGCGAACGATCCACTAACGATCATCGCACTTGCTAACGTGCCTATCTGTCTATCTGTGGAGGCGCAATGGCCCAGTGGTTAGGGCAGTGGACTCGCGGTCATAGGATCGCTGTTTCGATTCCCAGACCAGGCGTTGTGAGTGTTTATTGAGCGAAAACACCTAAAGCTCCACGAGGCTCCGGCAGGGTGGTGGTGATCCCTGCTGTACTCTTTCACCACAACTTTCTCTCACTCTTACTTCCTGTTTCTGTTGTACCTGTATTTCAAAGGGCCGGCCTTGTCACTCTCTGTGTCACGCTGAATATCCCGAGAACTACGTTAAGGGTACACGTGTCTGTGGAGTGCTCACCCACTTACACGTTAATTTCACGAGCAGGCTGTTCCGTAGATCGGATCAACCGGAACCCTCGTCGTCGTAACCGACGGAGTGCTTCCACCCCATCCATCTGTCTATCTATCGAGTGAGATACGGGATGCTGGGCGGATGTTACGGCGTTCACTATGGCGTTCGCAACGCCAACTAGCGGTGGGGTATCTGAAGCTGGCTCGCAACCCGAAATTTAGCTCGCAACTCAAAGCAAGAGATCGGCCGAGAGACGGCTCGTATCTCGATAAACTCGTTAATTGGGACACTCGTATTTCAAGGCACCACTCTATATTGGAAACATATATGTAATATTTTAAAGCCAGACACTAGCTAAGTAAAATTCTTATACTAAAAGTAAATGTGACTCCTAGATAATAATATATTACAATCATTTTGACAGCTGAAGCTCTCCTCTTATTGAAGCAATTCTATTTCAGCTAATTCCCAGCTGACCACTGTTCTAGCTAATTCCGTAAATGGAAATTGTATATTTTTGCTCAAGATGTATACAATGCATTGCAAATACTGCAGTAAGAGCATCATATTAATATGTAAGTGAACTGAAATAATGTATGTTCATAAAATTGTTTCAAGAACTCAAGTCGGCATATCAATAAGAAACAGAAGAAACGAGATTTGTATTTTCCTCTATGTTTAGAATTCAATCTAGTATGTATCTAAGGAAGATAGCACTGTGTCTTATGTTAACAACATTCACAAGAACGTGAGTCGAATGCTACTTTAATATGGAGGTATTTATATCATATCATGTGCGTGTGTATGTGTGTGCTTGTGTGTATGCGTATGTGCGTTTGTGTGTGTGTGTGTATTAGCGTACCTGTGCACCTGTGTGCTTCTGTGTGTGTGTGTGTTGGACCTAAATTGATCACATATCTGCACATCTATGCACAAACTCTCTTTCACTCTTTACTCTTTCACTTGTTTCAGTCATTTGACTCCGGCCATGCTGGAGCACCGCCTTTAGTCGAGCAAATCGACCCCGGGACTTATTCTTTGTAAGCCCAGTACTTATTCTATCGGTCTCTTTTGCCGAACCGCTAAGTGACGGGGACGTAAACTCACCAGCATCGGTTGTCAAGCAATGCTAGGGTGACAAACACAGACACACAAACACTTACACACATACATATATATATATTCATATATACGACAGGCTTCTTTCAGTTTCCGTCTACCAAATCCACTCACAAGGCATTGGTCAGCCCGAGGCTATAGCAGAAGACAGTTGCCCAAGATGCCACGCAGTGGGACCGAACCCGGTACCATGTGGTTGGTTAGCAAGCTACTTAACACACAGCCACTCCTGCGCCTGGGCAAAGTTTCTATTTTTTTGTGGGAGACCAATAGTTGCTGTTGTATATAATCTACCCTCTCCAAGCTACTGATTTTATCCTAGGAAAATATCGCTGCCTCATATCCGACGCATCTTGACACGAGTTTCGTCGTCGCAAGCGTTGTAGACAGAATACAAAGAAACGGAAGAGCTGTTGCAAAGCATCTTATCCAACACATTGGCAATTCAACCAATATCACCGTCCTGAGCTGATACACTTTTATCGACCCCGAAAAAACTGAAAGGTAAAGTTAGACTCGATAGTATTTGAATTCAAAGTCGGAATACGGCCAACCATTCCGTCCAACACGTTACAGGAATGATTCCTAACCCGATCTCCAATAGCCTCTTGGACGTATTATGATCTTACAAAGCGACAGGTGTCAGGTGACAGGCGACAGAAAGTGTCTAAGAGGCTCTATACATCTTTTTTTGGATGTATAGAGGAATTTTTATTTTATACTAGCAGTATCGCCCGGCGTTGCTCGGGTTTGTAAGGGAAATAACTATATAAGCATTTTTAGAGATGTAAAGTATAATAGCCATCTCGATATGGCTAACCACAAATGGTGGGGGGGTGTTACTGTAGCTTTTTACGTTCTGAGATTTAATAATACATTTTTAGAGGGTTACTTCCCTTATATATACCAAAAATGCATTAAAAATGGAAAAAATTGATGGTATTTTTTTTTAAATCGTAGACTCATCGTAGACGCGCGCTAATACCCAGAAGGGCTCGATATGAATCACGACTATAAGATACCCGTTTTTGGTTAAACTGCACCGCAAAATGTGGGAGTAGTTAGGAATCTAAATCGTAGGAGACAGACAGCACACAACCTCACTTTTATATATAAAGATATTTTTTTATTTATTTAGTTTCAGTTCACAAGCTGTGGCCATGCTGGGGCACCGCCATAGTGATCTTTGTTGCAATTATAATATTAAAAACCCACATGCAAAATCTTAATATAATTTTTTATTACTAAGTCCAAAATAAGGTGAGAAGCCAATTAGTTTATAAGACTATGAAGGAGCAATTAAGAGGAAAGGAATGCATTTACTTTAAGCTTGAAAGAATTCAGGTCATAAGAATGGGGATAACAACGAAATGAGAGAAAGTTTCAAAGTCTGGCAGTTTGAGAAAAAATGCTACGAGAGTCGAACCACTTCCTTATTCGTGGAAGTATAACAGTATTTGAATGAAAATGCTGTGAGTTTCGAGTCAGGAGAGAGAGCACTAAAGTGATCTGGAACTAACGAAGAATATTCATCAGAGCGCTTCCTATAGTAATAACGATAGAAAACACTAAGACTCAGATTGTTACTTTTTAATTATTGAATAGATTTTTTAAATAATTTTTCGATAAAAAATTCGTTTACATATTCGTGTGATCTTTAAAATTAGTCAAATACTGATGTACGTATGTGTTTATTCTGTTTGCACAAGAAAGCTTATAATGCTATACTCTTTTACTCTTTTACTTGTTTCAGTCATTTGACTGTGGCCATGCTGGAGCACCGCCTTTAATCGAGCAACTCGACCCCAGGACTTATTCTTTTGTAAGCCCAGTACTTATTCTATCGGTCTCTTTTGCCGAACCGCTAAGTGACGGGGACGTAAATACACTAGCATCGGTTGTCAAGCAATGCTAGGGGGACAAACACAGACACACAAACACACACATGCATATATATATATATATATATACATATATACGACGGGCTTCTTTCAGTTTCCGTCTACCAAATCCACTCACAAGGCTTTGGTCAACTCGAGGCTATAGCAGAAGACACTTGCCCAAGGTGCCACGCAGTGGGACTGAACCCGGAACCATGTGGTTGGTTAGCAAGCTACTTACCACACAGCCACTCCTATGTAAAATTTAAATGTTGTTACCTGTTCTAATTTCTTCTATTCATGCTCACTAATAATATAAACGGAAATAGAATTTCTTAAGATATATTTACTCTGTAATGATTTCCATAAAAAATTAACATGGAAGAAAAGAAAAAAGCAGTCCACGCAAATATCTAAAAGAAGGCAGAGGTTAGGCGGGATAGCATATAAAAATATGTCGCAAAAATCTGTTTCATAAAAGGAAAAGAAATTATTTTTCTTTCTTGTTTGTAAAATACTATTTGATGAAAGAGAGCACTCAGCTACAGTAAGATAAAACAAATTACTTTAACGCCGCTTTAATTAATATTTCATACATTACTCAAGTAATAGACACGGATCATTGCATGTGGTAGCTGTGTGTGTGTGTGTGTGTGTGTGTGTGTGATTGCGTATGCAAGTTTGTGTAAATTGTTTTATATATATATATATATATATATATATATATATATATAACTTGCTTCGATCAAAGGCTGCAGCCATGCTGGGGCACCACCTTGAAGAATTTTAGTTGCACCAATCGCCCTTAGTACTTGTTTTTTAAACCTGGATATCACTTTTGGCCGAACTGCTGTGTTTACTTCAACGTAAATAGGCCAGCACTTGTTGTCAAGCGGAGAAGGGGAACAAAAACACAGACACGAAGGCACATACACATAGACATATATATACGTATATATACCACATCCACTCCCAAGCCTTTAGGTCGATCCGGGGCTGTAGCAGAAGACACTTTCCCTAGGTTCTATACGATGGGATTTAACACATAAACATATAGTTGGGAAGCAAATTCCTTACCACACAGCCACGTTCACGACGATATATATGTTATATACATATATATATAGGTTAGAGAGTTGGTGTGTGAAAGCACGTGGTTGGATGTATAAGAAATAAAAAAGAGTAAAAACACTACAGCAGGGTCGTGTTATAAGGTTAAAGGATATATTTAAGTCGTTATGTTAGAAAAATGTTAGAAAATTTTGAGCATAGTAACATAGTTTTGGGAGAAATACTCCTAAAACTATGTTACTATACACAAAATTTTATAACATTTTTCTAACATAACGACTTAAATATATTCTTTAACCTTATAACACAAGCCTTCTGTGTTTTTTTTTATTATTTAATATATATATATATATATATATAATATATATATATATATGTATATATATATGTGGTGTGTGTGTGTGTATGTATATATGTATGTATGTATGTATTTATATATATGTGTATATATATATATATTATATATATATATACGCATACATATACACATATATATACATATATATGCATATATATATATATATATATATATATATATATATATATATATATATATATATATTGTTACATTGTTATATTTCATAATGGTAATTTTTTCCACATAAAGACACGCACCATTTGGTAAAAGACAAATAAATGCCATTCCAATATCTGATTCAACGCAGACGATTTCACAGCAGGAATCTTGCAAAGCAATTACATAAAAGTATATATATATATATACACACTGATACGCATACATGCACACACACATATATTTGTATATAGTGTAAATAAATATGTGTGTGTGTGTGTGTGTGTACATGTATATACATATATTTTCTAATCTTTTTACAGTTCGCTCGGAACAATAATTTCTAAATCCTTATCCAACGTTTACATACATATATGTATATATGTACGTATACATATATTTATACGTGTATGTGTATTGTGTATGTGTGTGTGTGTGTGTGTGTGTGTGTGTGTGTGTGGTTGTGCGGGCGTGCATGTGTGTGCGTCTGTGTTTGTGTGTAGCAAACAGCTTTTCTTTTATGCATGTTTCATTACTGAAACGAATGTATACAAGTTTTACTCTTTTAAGCGATGAACATGTAATTGGAAACCCCCGTAAAACGTGAACGCAAGAGGCATCACTCGACCATTAACTTAAACTAATAATATACTACAAATATACCAAAGACAAAAAAGAACCCTTACCAATAACGCATCAGGCGCAGGAGTGACTGTGTGGTAAGTAGCTTGCTTACCAACCACATGGTTCCGGGTTCAATCCCTCTGCGTGGCATCTTGGGCAAGTGTCTTCTGCTATAGCCCCGGGCCGACCAATGCGTTGTGAGTGGATTTGGTAGACGGAAACTGAAAGAAGCCAGTCGTATATATGTATATATATATATATATATATGTGTGTGTGTATGTGTGTCTGTGTTTGTTCCCCTAGCATTGCTTGACAACCGATGCTAGTGTGTTTACGTCCCCGTCACTTAGCGGTTCGGCAAAATGAGACCGATAGAATAAGTACTGGGCTTACAAAAAGAATAAGTCCCGGGGTCGAGTTGCTCGACTAAAGGCGGTGCTCCAGCATGGCCGCAGTCAAATGACTGAAACAAGTAAAAGAGTAAAAGAGTAAAGAGTATGTTAGTCCATCGAACTTCTAGTGTGCAAAGTTATCTATAAATTTTACAGTAAAACAGGATGTTGCAAACTCCGGGACACTAACTGTTACAATGGGACAAACAAATACAACATTTTCACAGAGGCCCGCCATTCACTTGCAACACGGAACATTATGCCACACGCCAAAAATCAAAATATTTAATAGAAAAATACAAGAGGGATATATTTAACGAAAATTCCAGACGAAAATAAATTAATTATAGAAACCGTACTCATATCGCATTATTTAATCCCGAAATTAACACGCAAACACGCACATCAAAAGCATTAACCTGTGGCTACTGATATTGTTCTTAAATACTTACAATCAAAATTTGACAGCGATTTATGAAGCTAACGGTCAAAAAGTATTTTGCAGGAAAGTCTACACGAATTCAACCAGCATATAAGAAACAACACAGAGACCAAATATATTCAATTTAATCCTATAAATTGAAGCCGTGATCTCCTGAAAACATCATATCCGAATTTAGAAACTCTGTTGCTCCAAATGAGCTATAAAAAGCTTAAAAATGTGAAAAGACTAACATAGAAAAAGATAAAACTTAAACATAGTCGTGTATGTTATGAAACATATGCATAGGCATAGGAGTGGCTGTGTGGTAAGTAGCTTGCTTATCAACCACATGGTTCTGGGTTCAGTCCCACTGCGCGGCATCTTGGGCAACTGTCTTCTGCTATAGCCCTGGGCCGACCAATGCCTTGTGAGTGGATTTAGTAGACGGAAACTGAAAGAAGCCCGTCGTATATATGTATATATATATGTATGTGTATATGTTTGTGTGTCTGTGTTTGTCCCCCTCGCATTGCTTGACAACCGATGCTGGTGTGTTTATGTCCCCGTAACTTAGCGGTTCGGCAAAAGAGACCGATAGAATAAGTACTGGGCTTACAAAGAATAAGTCCCGGGGTCGATCTGCTTGACTAAAGGCGGTGCTCCAGCATGGCCGCAGTCAAATGACTGAAACAAGTAAAAGAGAAAGAGAGAGATATGTATATATACATGTGTGTTTTTGCGCGTGTGTGTGTATAAAGATCTATATATGCATGTGTGTACATATATATGTATACATATGTATATAATATATATATATATATATATATATATATATATAATATATATATATATATATATATTATATATATATGCATACACACACGTGTGTGCGTATGTGTGTGTATTTGAAGGCGCAGGACTTAGTGGTTAGGGTGTTGCACTCACGATTGCGAGATCATGGTTTCGATTCCCAGACCGGACGTTGCGAGTTCTTGAGTAAAGCGCTTCATTTCACCTTGCTCTGCGACCATTCCGTCATCTGACATGTGGCACACGGTCCACCTGTACAGGTAATGTCGATTTGATGGAGGTAGTGAGCTTATATGAACACAAACATTTGATCACGATAAACAAATAATCTGTGTTGTTGTTCGGCAAGAGTCTAACGACGGTTGCGTCCTTGATATGTATATGTATATATGCACGTTTATGTATTTACATATATATATATACTAGCAGTATCGCCCGGCGTTGCTCGGGTTTGTAAGGGAAATATCTATAAAGCATTTTTAGAGAGTTATAGCCAAAAATAGCAAGAAAATGCATTAAAAATGGAAAAAAAATTATGGTAATTTTTTTTAAATCGTTGACTCATCGTAGACATTTTTAGAGAGTTACTTCCCTTATATTTAAAAAATATGCATTAAAATGGAAAAAAATGATGGTAAATTATTTTTAAAATCGTAGACTCATCGTAGACGCGCGCTAATACCCAGAAGGGCTTGATATGAATCACGACTATAAGATACCCGGTTTTGGTTAAACTGCACCGCAAAATGTGGGAGTAGTTAGGAATCTAAATCGGAGTAGACAGACACACAACCTTTCTTTTATATATAAAGATATGTGTGCTTGTATGTGTGTGTAAACTCCTTACATTACTTTTTAATGAAGACATTTCCAAGTTCCTTCCCAACCCCAAAGGTAGGTTTATTACTCACTTCAAAAGCGAAATTAGTATAGCTAATAATCGCATTCCCGGCGCAGTTAACCTCAAAATTACAAGTGCAGCGCAATTAGATCAGTTTAACTGCAGAACTATTGTCATCAAGTGGCTCCATGATATTGAAAATGAAAATGCCTCTAGACTCGCTATTATGAAAATCATTACCTTTGAAAGCTCTGGATTTCAGAAAATCATCTACAGTAATTAATTATCGTGATATTTAGGATAGATATGAAAGCTGGGAAGCCATAGTAATTTCTATTAGTTCAAAAAGGAGGTTATCTCTCTGTTCAATCATTCCATTATAACTTATATGGCGATGAAGCATCGATCGTGTGGGTTCATTTGTATTTGATATTATTAGAAACTGAACCTCCCTCTCATGTCTCTAGTTCGGAGAGGGATGATAGCCGGGAAGCCCTATGCAACATAAAAATAGCAAAAGCATAGACAGTTTTATAAATAATTGATAAGAATATTTTTAAATTTTTGGTTTAGAAATAACTCTTAATACAATCCTAACGGTTGGTATTAAGCTTTCTAGAAATTACATTAATTCTTATTAAGAAATAAGCCGTTTTTTAGACTAATTGAGGGTGGGGGCTATAATTAAAAACGGGGTAGACATGATAAAATAAAAGTCTTCAGCCGATCCTCGGAAAAAAAGATTTCACAACGAATGACTTCTTGTATGATGAAGGCTAGTTCGAAGTTACTTTACACAGAGAGGATATCCTCTACCACCCCAAGTCAGAGGTTTTTATAAAGAGGTAAGATATCTGAGTTAAATGCCCCTTATAACGTCACCGCGATCGTTTCCAGGAATTCACCATCCCTTGTTCTATGCCACTTCTTATCAACACACAAATACCACAATAAATGAAATCTTCCACAGTTTAAGCTATACGTAGAACAAATACATATGCACGCACATGTGCAAACTCATACACACACACACACACACACACACACACATATATATATATATATTTATATATATATATATATCGCCATGTTGAATCGCTAGCTTCTGCACGTATTTTTTTTCTCTCCATGTTTCTCTCCGTGTTTCTTTTCTGTGTATCTCTCTGTTGAAGAGCGTAGGCTCGAAACGTAAAAGACTTGTTTTATTTATATTCCTGAGCGCCATACTAATACAATTCTTTGTTTGTATTCCACCTGCCTTCGTCTTTTGTTTATTTTCATAAAAGCTTACCGTTATATATATATATAATATATATATATATATATATATATATATATATATATATATATATATATACATATATATATATATATACGCCAGTATGTACTTAATTTTGTATGAATGCATTTATTGTTTCGCTGAGATTTTAGTCAGTAATTTTGTTTCCTTTATGATTGACACTTTTCAATCGTACATTTCCATAGTGTATTCGTCTTAATCTATTATTGTTTCTTTTCTTATAATTTCTATTCCATTTTTGTTTCGTGTAGAATGTTTCAGATTATATTTCAAAAGTCGTGTTGTATTCATAAGAACGTTTGTGTTTTAACTACTGTATTTCTCGATTGTCTGGGAATTCTTTTTATTTCATGCTTGTAAGTAAATATTTTTTTTAATCTCTTACGATTCAGAAATAATCAATCTAACTTTTTATTACTAGGCTTTGTCATTTTCTTTTTCTTTTTTGTTCAGATTATTATTATGTGGTTCAATATTTTTTGACCAGAACTATTTACAGTTTGAATGAACCCTCTTCTTTCAAAGACAACAGTTTTACATTAGTTTGTTTATTGATTTTATGTTAGCGTTGCTTTATCTCTTCGGAATAGCACTGTTATATTTATTAAGGCTGTGATTTCTAAAAATGCTCTTATCTAGAGGGAATTCCTGATTATCATTTTATATTTTACGTTTGAATATGTGTGGAATTGCAAGCTATTAATTACTGTCACATCACAAATGATTCCTGATTGCATTCTACACGAAGAATACGCATTTTCTTTTCTTTTCAAAAGATATTACACTGGAGTGGTTCTTCTAACATTCTACAAGATTATAGGACTTAAGTAACCATTTCCAACAAAGGAAACGTTCATAGTTATACAAGTACATTGTAATTATAGTACTTATAGTACTTATACATGCGCATGCATGTCTATGTCAGTTTATAGCAGCATATATGTATGCATATGTATATGAGCACACAAGCACATATTATATATGCATAAATATATCATCGTGTCAAACTGTTCATCTCGACACGTTTTTTCTCTATTCGTTTTTTCCCCTCTCTCTCTCTCTCTCTCTCTCCATTGTTTTTCTCTCACCCTCTTCTGTCGAAGATCATGGGCTCAAAACATCAAAGACTCCATTCTTCCCGAGCGTCACACTAATATAACTGCTTGTTGTTCTCTCATCCGTCTTTGTCTTTGTTTTCTGTGCATTTGAACTGTGTGTGTGTGTGTTCGTGTGTGTGTGTGTGTGCTTATGTACGTATATATGTATGCTTCTATTCGTGTATGTATGTATATATGTATATATGTATGTATGTATGTATGTATGTATGTATGCATGTATGTATGCATGTATGTATGTATGTATGTATGTATGTATGTATGTATGTATGTATGTATAACGAGAAGCTTTACGAAAATAAACAAAAGACGAAGGCAGGTGGAACACAAACAAACAATTGTATTAGTATGGCGCTCAAGAATATAAATAAGACAAATCTTTTACGTTTCGAGCCTACGCTCTTCAACAGAAAGATACACAGAAAAGAAACACGGAGAGAAACAAGGAGAGAAAAAAAATGCGTGCAGAAACTAGCGAATCAAGAGCCAGCCGTCACTCGCAAATAAGTATGACTTAGTAGTATGCACAGGCTTAAGTACCTACGCAGTGGCGAGCAGACATAGTCGCCGTCTAAACCCTCTTACTCTTTGATTCAGTTACACATCGAGAAGAGACAGTTGCACTAGTACACAGTTTATACTTATTTTCGGCTGAGAAGACTAGGGCAACGTGAAATAAAATACGGTAAGCACCACGAAAAATTTCTGCCTTTCTATATCTGCTTTGCTGTCGTTTTGTTGTCTCACTTTCAGGGATTATCCAACACCAACATTTTGCTGCCTTATGCAACATCTGTGATACATAAGTCAAGATCGGTTCTCCGAGAATTAAAATAACAGACATACTTACCAATAACATGGAGAGGAAGCGCGATCTTTGGTAGATATGTAGTAGACACACCATGTCTCACCAAGAAGTCTACGCTTTTGCAATCCAGGAACGGGATAGCTACTAAATATTTTGTCAATAATAAAGATATGGATGTCTCAAAGTTTCTACTCTGAGACAGAAAATGAATATCGATTGTGAGAATGTGTTAGCTATCACACACTTCATTATCAACTGTTCAAAAATGTCTGAAAATTACTAATTGTAAAGGCTCAGGAGTGGCTGTGTGGTAAGTAACTTGTTTACCAACCACATGGTTCCGGGTTCAGTCCCACTGCGTGGCACCTTGGGCAAGTGTCTTCTACCATAGCCTCGGGCCGACCAAAGCCTTGTGAGTGGACTTGGTGGACGGAAACTGAAAGAAGCCCGTCGTATATATGAATATATATATATGCGTACGTGTGTTTGTGTGTCTGTATTTGTCCCCCTAGCATTGCTTGACAACCGATGCTGGTGTGTTTATGTCCCCGTTACTTAGCGGTTCGGCAAAAGAGACCGATAGAATAAGTACTGGGCTTACAAAAAAGAATAAGTCCCGGGATCGAGTTGTTCGATTATAGGCGGTGCTCCAGCATGGCCGCGGTCAAATGACTGAAACAAGTAAAAAAGAGTAAAAGAGTAATTGTACTAATTCACATCCTCTAAATGTAATCGATTACACGCTGCAACAATTATTTTGTTTTGGGTCAGTAAATTTTATTTGTTATTTGCTGTTATCTAGAAACCAAAGGAAATGACTACTACTCCATTCAAACTGCTTTTGTGACTTGGACATCAATGTTTTGAAACTGATATATTTCCGATTGCATTTCAGAAAGATTCAGCAATGAGTTTCTGAAGCAGAAATGTTATCTTTATATATAAAAGTGAAGTCGTGTGGTGTCCCGGGGTCGAGTTGCTCAACTAAAGGCGGTGCTCCAGCATGGCCGCAGTCAAATGACTGAAACATGTAAAAGAGTAAAAGAGTAAAAGAGTGTTAGTGATACATTGAAATTTTGTAAAACATTTCAGGGGTTCTTCATTTAAGGTTCTTCATTGAATGTATGCGCGAAATTGTATATAACTATGGCATACCCACATACATAAACAGCAATGAAAGATACACACTTGTGTACTGGAATGTCATGGACACCCATTCCATTCGTGTTCGTTTAGCTGCATATGCTCCGACAGATATGCATACACTAATTCATTTTCATAAATCTCAGGTTCTCCCCTCACTCGAGGAAAAGGGGACTTGAAATTTGTGAAGAAGAAACTTCAATCTCAAAGAGAAAGTACTCAGGTATTCAGGCGCACATGCATATTTACATAGGTACATATATACATACATACATACATACATACATACATATGGTCATTCATTTATCTATATATGAGTGAGTCTTTGTACATTTGTGTATGTGTAGGAGCATCTGTGTGTACAAAAACTCACACAGACACAGACACATATATGTAAACAGTCATTATTACTCATAAATTTTACATTATATCGTATTATATTATATATGTGCGTGTCGTGGATAGAAGACCTTGGCTCCGCGAGAATGTAAATGCGTGCGGTTTTATTTTTTTTTTTTTTTTCTTGGCATTCAACTACAATGTAATTTATTATCATCATAACGTCTCGTTACCACTGTTCGTCAGTTGCAATATCTCTCTACTTTTCTCCTCTTCATTCAAGCTGAATCCATCTAACACCAACACCCACTCTATTTCTCCATTTTTCATTTTCTGATGGGTGGATGGTGATCGTTTTGTCGTTCAAAACATGGCGACAAAATGTTTGTAATGTATTGTTATAATAAAGAAGATATTACTTCTGTTCAGAGGCTTCTAGAGGTCAGATTTGCTTCAATATTTTTCCATGCACATGGCCTTACATCTAAGATTACATACGCCAAAACATTTTATCGTGACTACGCGTAGTTTAGACTTAAAATAATGTATACACATAAAAATAAATAGACATTGAATATCAATGCTATATAGATTTCCATAGACAATGTGTAGTGCCGCTAATACAATACAAAACACTGAAAGTAAATACAACTACGGTGAAAGACCTTGGAGCGAAGTTCCTGCCAAGATTCGAACTCAATCTCGCTCAATCTTTTAATCTAGAACCACAGCCAAGTTCTATTTTGACAAAATGCATGGCAAGCTTCGTGAACTGAACTATATTGCCAATCAGCATCGGCTGGAATATATCCAGTAGGGTAAAGAACCCCTTCGGTCATGAATGATCATGGGATTGCACCTAGAAAGTTCCCCTCCAAGGTATAAGCCCGGGCAAAATTGTTTACGGAGACCCTCAGTTGCCCATGCGTACCAGCCGCCCCCTTTCCACGCCAGAAAGGCAAAGGGGCCGATACAGCCTGAAACCAGTGACATCGCAACTCATTTATACAGCTGAATATAAACCTGGAGCAACGTGAAATAAAGTGCCTTGATCTAGAAAGTAACACACACCCCGGTCTGAGAATCGAACTCACTGTCTCATGATTGTGAGCCCGACGCTCTAACCACTGAGCTATGCACCTTCTCGCCCAGTAATGTAATACACTTAAAATTTGTGTCATTTCCTGACAAATTACATTTCCGAATGTTCTAGAAGCTTTGCTCAAGGATATGAAAAACTGGAGTGTTGAACCTCCAAAATAGTATCCCTTCAGGCGCTATACGGAACTCTTCGCTCAATTCCATGAAAGGTGTTCTTTCTTGGAATTGTTTTATATAACATGCGTTCTATACCGTGATCGGCAAAAGTTAATCAACGTTGAGCCGTAATGCCGACATGCATACATATCTATACACATGCAAATATCTTGCCACGTAATTAATTATTATTATTATTATTATTCTATATATAATAGCTATGCATATTTATTATATAACTGCATTAATTAAGCCATTATTTCTATCATGATATAAAATTATAAATATCACATAATAACGGATATTTTTCAACACAATTCATTGCACATATTAGATACAACTGTTTGGTATAATTATATGGAACTACAAAACATTAATTGTAGGCTAATTCTGATTTTGAAACGCATTTTCTAACTTAATTAGCTGAACAGCCCAACAAACCCAATGCTATCGATTGTATTAATTGACTTCTTACGTTCGATTTAACATGTAGATTTAATATTTCGCTTTTGGATTTGGTTTGCAAGATTCTTTATGTGAGTTCGTGTGTTGAAGCATATTCTGTTGTGTCTGGGGAGAGTCATTTTCTTTTTGTGCCTTATAATGTAACACACTTACCGGTAAAATTTCCACTTCTTTCTTTTTTTTTTTTAAAGAAATAAGTGGAAATTTTAACGGTGAGTGTGTTACATTATAAGGCACAAAAGGAAAATGGCTCTCCTCAGACACAACAGAATGTAGATTTAAACTATGTTAAAAAGAAACTTAGACAATGCAATCATGTTTCCAATTCTGTCATCATCACTTCAAGAACTCGTAGAGTTAGATGCTGCTTAGCACAGACTTAGATTTCGTACAGTTCGTTGTCTATTTATATATGATGCGATTGCTCTTCCTTATTTTGTCCCATTCATGTGCTTGTTTGCTGCTAATCTTACGTGACTCTATTCTTAGAAAATCTACATAATTATGTATAGTGCTTGTGATATTATGTGGCACTCCGTCGGTTACGACGACGCGGATTTCAGATGATCCGATCACTAGAACAGCCTGCTCGTGAAATTAACGTGCAAGTGGCTGAGCATTCCACAGAAATGTGTAATTTTAACGTAGTTCTCGGGGCGATTCAGCGTGACACAGAGTGTGACAAGGCTGGCCCTTTGAAATAGAGGTACAACAGAAACAGGAAGAAAGAGTGAGAAGAGGTTGTGATGAAAGTGCACAGCAGGGTTCGCCACCCCACCCCGCCGGAGCCTCGTCGAGTTTTAGGTGATTTCGTTCAATAAACACTCACAACGCCCGGTCTGCGAATCGAAACCGCGACCCTAACCACTAGGCCATTGCACCTCTACATGTTACATACATGCGATAATTGCTCGTAATTTATGTACAAGGCTAACAGTTCTGAGGGGCAGTAGATGACTGATACTTTATTTTTATCAGTACCGAGATTTTAACTCAGAATATAAAGAACCGGAAAATAAACTTCAATGCATTTTTTCCCATATTCTAATGATTCAGCCAGGTTTCTGCTTGAAAAATACATGCATGCTATTACAATGATAGCTATACTAGTAATAAAAACAATGATAATAATACTTTCTATTATAGGCATAAGGCCTGTGGTTTTTTGGGGGGGTGGAGGACTAGTCGATTACATCGATCCCAGAATTTCACTGGTACTTAATTTATCTGACCCCCGAAAGGATGAAAGGCAAAGTCGACCTCGGTGGAATTTGAACTCAGAACGTAGCGACTTGCGAAATACCGCTAAACATCTTACCCGGGATGCTAACGATTGTGCCAGCTGGCTGCCTTAATAATAATAATAATAATAATAATAATAATAATAATAATAATAATAATAATAACAATAATAATAGTAAAAATAATAATAATAATAATGATGAGGATGATGAAGATTTCAAATTCGGCAGAGGTCGACTTTGTCTTTCATCCTTTTAGGGACGATAAATTAAGTACAAGTGAAACATTGGGGTTGATGTTATCGACTAGTCCCCCTTCCCCAAAAATTTCAGGCCTTGTCTCTTTAGTAGAAAGGATTATTATTATTATTATTAGTAGTAGTAGTAGTAGTAGTAGTAGTAGTAGTAGTAGTAGTAGTAGCAGTATAGCTGTCGTTATTATATGTATGAATGTATTTTTCAGGCAGAAACCTGGCTGAATCGGTTCTTGACATTCTGAGTTCAAATCCCGATGCTGATAAAATAAAGTATCAATCATGTACTTCACCTCAAAATTGTTGGCCCTGTACATAAATTACAAGCAATTATCGTATATATGTAACATAATGTAATATCTCAAGTATCTCTTATTATAAAAGGCAGATTTTATCTGCCTCCCTTTGTCTCTTATAGAAATCTACAATATAGGATTTCTTCAATTACAATTTATCTAACATTTTTAAGAGTAGAATGCATCGAGTCGTGCCAGGTCCGGTTTTTAAAATTTCAACCCCAATTAAGCAAAATTTAGAGAAAACTCACATTGTGGTGTCTAAGTCAAGTGCTTTTCTTAGTGTGGGCTATAGCATACGCACACACACACACACACACACAAAAAGGGAGCGATCTGATTCACTCACGCTATCACTCTAATTTCTACGACTTTCTCTTTGCAAGTTTGCAACGATTAAAGTGAAACTAATTCTATAAAACGAGAGAAGTGTACCTTAAACCACTACTAAAAAAAAAAACACAGCAAACAGAAACAAATAAATACATAACGATTTACTCCTCACACAATTTCTTCAATTAGACTTTACCCATGATTTTTCAAAGTACTTCCATTGGGTCATGCCATACAAAATTTCTTTCAATTTTACCCCCAATTAAGACAAAATTCGAGAAAACTCAATATTTTAACATTTCACTCCGAAAGCATTGATGTACATGTGTGCGTGCGTGAGTGTGTGTGTGTCATTCCTCACACACACGCATACACATACATACATGACAGTGACAAACACAAACGTTTCAAACAACTACATACAAACACGTGTGTGTTTGTTATTAGTAAAAAAGGCGCCAAAACACAACTCACTTATCATTCCAACATATTTGCAAAGACACACGGACGGTCGAATTGCTATAACAATACAGAAAAGGTAAATTGGTTTTTATTTTACTTTCTGTCGTTAAATTTTGGTAGTATTAATTGGCGAGCCATACATACATAAATATATACACATATTCTGTATATATTTTATTATATAATATTATATATAGATATATGTATATATAATTGCAGTATGAAACAGTGTTTATGTATAAACAGACGACACTTATATATAGTTATTAATAAATGTATGCATCCGTTTAACCCTTTCGTTACCAAACCGCCCGAAAAAAGTTTTGGTTAATGTGACCAAGCCGCCCCAAACCGCCCGAATTTACCTATTCATATTTAAATGAGAATATCAGAGTAAATCTCTTTAGTACATTCGTGAAAACACGTATTATACTTCGTAAACAGTTCAACTACAGTTTTGTACAAAAATCGAAGTGTAATTTTAATTCCGTGAATTATGGGAGATTTTTTTCCGAAATTTGTTCCTATTGTGTTTTCAAAATTTGTAATTCTGACAAAAAATGGATACGAATTTCATTATATCAAGCAGCGAGTCAGAATTCGAAGGATTTTCTACTGAAGACCTTCATAAATCTAACTCTATGACTGAAAAAAAAAAGCATGTGGTATTTGATAATGAATCTGATGTTTCATTTTCCGAAAGTGAAAACAGTGAATCCGAGAGCTCCGACAGCGATAAAGAAAATGAATTGGCACCTGAATGGAGTGAAAATTTAAAAACTGTTTCTTTCGGTGATTTTTCTGAAGAAACTGGACCAAGCCACAGACTTTCCCAGAAGAGTAAAGCCTTAGACTATTCTTTTTACTTTTTCGAATGAGCCTATTTGAAATCATTACGGCGGAAACGAACTGTTACGCTAAACGTAAACAAAGCGAAAGAAAGGATAGTTTGTTATTTCCCACAACCTTAAATGAAATTAAGGTCTATTTTGCCATAAATATTATTATGGGTATCAGAAAGTTACCCAGAATAACAAATTCTATCGTAAAATTTTGTTGTATACCCAATTGAATATTAGCTAATAACCCATTTTCTATAGCGATGTTTGAACAAAATTTTAATAATTTTATATATTGTTGAATTTACCTGTATCTACCTGCAATTAGAGTCACTTTGTGACAAAAATTATAGTATAGAATTGGTTGAGAACATTTATTTTAAATTATCTTCCAAAATTCATGTTAATATATTGATAAATAAAAAAGTTATAGTTGTTTAATGAAACCAGACTAAATTTATGATTACGTTAGAAATTAATTGAAGCACATAAGGGGTGTATTTTGGCCAGAAATATAGTAACGAAAGGGTTAAGAAAAACCAAAAAATATTTTATTCTTTATAAATGTTGTGTTCAAAATAACATTTTCTTTTAAGAATGTGTATATAACAAAGTATGTGTATATAACTACGTGGCTTATATCTTTATATATAAGAGTGAAGTTGTGTTTCTGTCTCCTACGATTTAGATTCATAACTACTCCCACATTTTGCGGTGCAGTTTAACCAAAATCAGGTATCTTATAGTCGTGATTCATATCGAGCCCTTCTGGGTATTAGCGCGCGTCTACGATGAGTCTACGATTTTAAAAAAATTTACCATCATATTTTCCCATTTTAATGCATTTTCTTCGCTATTATATAAGGGAAGTAACTCTCTAAAAATATCTACGATGTGTCAACGATTTAAAAAAAAATTTACCTCAATTTTTTTTCAATTTTTAATGCATTTTTTGCTATTTTTTGGCTATAACTCTCTAAAAATGCTTATATAGTTATTTCCCTTACAAACCCGAGCAACGCCGGGCGATACTGCTAGTTATACATAATTCTATAGATTTTCTAAGAATAGAGTCACGTAAGATTAGCAGCAAACAAACACCAACCGATGTTGGTGTGTTTACGTCCCGTAACTTAACAGTTCGGCGAGGAGACCGATAGAATACGTACTTGGCTTACAAAGAATAAGCCCTGGGGTCGATTTGTTCGACTAAAGGCGGTGCTCCAGCATGGCCGCAGTCAAATGACTGAAGCAAGTAAAAGAGTAAAAGAGTAAAAGAATATTGTTCCAATTTCAGTCTTCTATGGTTATATACATATTTAGAAAGCCTTCTTTTCCTCTTTAATTACTATTACTCTTTTACTCTTTGACTTGTTTCAGTCGTTTGACTGCGGCCATGCTGGAGCACCGCCTTTAATCGAATCAAATCGACCCCAGGACTTATTCTTTTGTAAGCCCAGTACTTATTCTATCGGTCTCTTTTGCCGAACCGCTAAGTGACGGGGACGTAAACACACCAGCATCGGTTGTCAAGCAATGGTGGGGGAACAAACACAGACACACAAACACATACACACACACTTATATATATATACATATATACGACAGGCTTCTTTCAGTTTCCGTCTACCAAATCCACTCACAAGGCATTGGTCGGCCCGGGGCTATAGCAGAAGACACCTGCCCAAGATGCCACGCAGTGGGACTGAACCCGGAACCATGTGGTTGGTAGGCAAGTTACTTTATTTCAAAACATTTGCCATAAAGGCAGTACACAGATTAAGTTAGCTTTGCGGGCTGGACGAGGACATTAATGAAGTGAATGATAATGAAAGAAAGATGATAAGGATGGGAGAAGACAAAAAGCGCCCGCCGACTTTCGCTTCTCTAAAACATTGTTCTTTTTAAAGATAAACACAAAACGAGGTATTAAACCTCTTACAATTTTTACAATTTTTGGACTTAGCAGTCCATTACTAATAATAACAGTTCAATAATTACATATCGTCCTCGAAATAACGTGTGCCAGCGCCCTCCACCATCAACCACGCCTCCCTCAGAACGTAATCAAGTTCCGAGTTAGCGCCGCCCGGGACCATGTTATAATCTTCATTGAGCTCCTTTAGCCCAAGCGTCACATCGAACGCCACGGCCTCCACAGCTACCTGCGGAGGCCATTCGGGGTCCTGTGTGAAGGCTAAAGGTGCTCCCTTGTGGTGCTCTTCCATCACCTTTTCAATTTCTCCGCCTCTATAGAAGAGGACCAATACGTTCAGTTCTTTCGTTGGCGGCACAGTTCCCGCCAACGGTATTCCTTCTCTTGTCGGTGGCACAACCACAACCGACGTAGTTCCGGGACATTCCGGTGCTATGTCACCGACAGCCGGTAATGTCCCGTTTTTCTTCCTCTTTTTCTTTTTTTTCCCCTTTTCAACTGAGGGAGGGTGCGTCTCCTCCGTGGCTGGAAGATTCGCCTTCCTCTCCTCATCCCTATTATCTTTTGGTGAGCACCCATTGTTGCTCACCTTCCTCTTTCGGCCTCTGTTTGAGGAGTCCTCTGCTTTCTCGGCCGTTATCATTCCCTCTTCTAGAGGGGTTTTACTTAACTGTTCCGGGATCCTATTTTGTTCCCGGGGACAGTTCTTCTTTATGTGGCCGGACTCCAAGCACCGATGACACTTAGGGAGGCGACCCTCAAGCATCACCGGGTACCTGCACCCGGCCATTTTCAAAAAATCTGGAAGAACCAGATTGGCTGATTGGGTCCACAGGGTCAAAATTGCTTTTGACCCAACCCAAGCAGCCGCAGGAAGAACTTTTACATTAAGGAGCTTAGTTTCGCTGCCACCCAGACCCCGGCGGATAGTCTCCTCTATCTCGGGTGGCAGCCCGCAAATCCAAGCTTTCATCAATTTCTTTTTTTTGTACGTGGGCAGGAATAAAATTTCCTTACCCTCCAGGGGTTTGCTAGCAAATTTGCAAGCCTCTTCAGGGGTGTCAAATAGCAACCACACCGTTGCATATTTGACACCCCTGGAAATGAATTTAATTGTTGGCAAATACTCTTCCAACTCCTTTTCAATTGCCGTCTTTTCGAATAGGGCGATGGTGTCGAGTGCCTTGGAGTAGGTTCTCAATACCACCGTCCTATCTTCACGGTCTTTTAACCACTTTTTAGGCGGTATGATCTCCCATTCCAAAAGTTTGGTTTTTTTTGTTTTTTTTTTTGTTTTTTTTTTAAATGTATTCAGAATGAAACGAGAAGAAAAGGAAATCAGAAGAAAGTCACAGTGAAAGAAGGAGAAAGTCAAATAAAGTTAGAAAGAAAGTCAAATAAAGTTGAAAAGAAAGTCAATAACACAGCAAAAACCTTCTGGCCATTCGGTACTCCCGGCCTAAATTGAACTAGGAACGCCGCAACTGGAACACAACTTCCACAAAAATTGGTGTAAAATTGGTAAAAATTGTTCAAACTTCGGAGGCAAAATACTCTCCTATATAGCAGTTTTCACAATTCATAAAAGTTCTTCACAGCACAATACAATTCTCACAATTAGGTGAAAAAAATATTCACTCAATTTATCGAAGACGGATACGCCCCCCAAAAATTTTCACAATTCAACGAGAAAAATATATTTGCCCCATGTCGGCAGAATCAGAATTCTGAATCCAGTAGGACTACCTGCCTGTAAAAAAACAATTTTCAACAAAAACTCCCACTGGACCAAGAAAACAGAATCTTACCTTACAATGGGGCTTCCAAAATTCTCAATTCAAGACGGCTTCAAAAGCACGTCTTCACCGCTTCAGTGCCAAACACAACACTGACTCGCACATGCGCAGAAGCAACTGTTAGCAAGCTACTTACCACACAGCCACTCCTGCGCCTATGCATACGTTTCTTTCGTGTTCAGTCGCACTTCCACCTAAGCAGAGAATTGAAAGAATTCTCGTACCGAAATGCTTTTCTGCAAATACTCATCTCGAGAACTGGTTCAAATTTTTCAGTTTCTCTTCTTGAATCTTAATAATGGTTTCAAATTTGGCAACAAAAAAACAGCAATTTCGGGAGAGGGAGTAAGTCGAATACATCGACCCTCAGTGCTCAACTGATACTTATTTTATCGACTTCGAAAGGATGAAAGGCAAAGTCAATCTCGGTGGAATTTTAAATCAGAAGGTAATGACGGACGAAACACCGCTAAGCGTTTTACCCGGCGTGCTAACGATTCTGACAGCTCACCGCTTCTCTATATGTTAATATTGGTATGAGATAAGGCAGCGAGCTGGCAGTAACGCTAGCGCGCCGGGCGATATGCTTAGCGGTATTTCGTCTGCCTTTACGTTCTGAGTTCAAATTCCGCCGACGCCGACTTTACCTTTCATCCTATCGGGGTCTATTAAATAAATACCTATTTCTTTATTACCCACAAGGGGCTAAACACAGAGGGGACAAACAAGGACAGACATAGGTATTAAGTCGATTACATCGACCCCAGTGCGTAACTGGTACTTAATTTATCGACCCCGAAAGATGAAAGGCAAATACCAGTTACGCACTGGGGTCGATGTAATCGACTTAATCCGTTTGTCTGTCCTTGTTTGTCCCTTCTATGTTTAGTCCCCTGTGGGCAATAAAGAAATAAATATTGGTATGAGATGTATTAATAAGCCATATCTACTTCTATTACATATACTCTTACTATTGCAGTCAATTGTTTGGTATGAAAAGTTTTCTTTATATGATATGCAATATTCTAACACGTATTTTCTACATTCTCCAATATGTTTTCTCCATCCAATTTCATTTCAATCAATTTTCTTTTATTTACCTACCCACTAGTAAGACCATTAGTAAAATCACCAGATATTTGATATAATTAGTCTCCCTAAGTAGTTCAAATTCATTATCCTGTGTCGCCTAAAGAAGTGTGATTGGCGCACGTGCTTTGGCTTATATTTCTTCTTGCATGATAATGGTGAAATAAAAGTTCATTCTGAAATCAAAACTTTCAATCTGTAAAATTTATATCTAATTACTTTTTTTTAAAATTTGTCTGAGTTCCTTTCCATATTATCTGATTTAGCCCTTCTAGATATTATATATATATATATATATATATATATTATATATATAATTCATTCTTTTTTCCATATTTCTAATTTATCTATCATCAAAGTTCACCTCTTGATCGATGTTGAATGATACCATTTTGATTCCCTTAATAGAACATTATTGTTTCATTTTTTTCTACCCGACTCTATCATAACCATTCTCATGCTCAGTTATCTAACATGCCAAACTAACTGTTGTTTCTTTTATATAAATCATACTTGTTACGCATTTCATATCAAGTTACCGTGTAAAGAAAACTTTTTATTACTTATTTCTTAGCTAAACAAACGGTTAAGTCTACGAAGTCTCTTAACTATTTCATATAAGATCTCGAGATCTGCTTTGCTGATCTCGAAAGATTATATGACATTTTGTGAATCACACACACCACATGACCCGATTAATCGACGATTTATAGTTTTCACTAACTTTTGAAATAATAATGTCGATTCCATTTCGATTTTATAATCCAACTGGAGAGGAACATATAAATATGTTTCTTACAACAAAAACGCACGCACACACACACACATTCACACGTACAACACACATACAAGCATATGTATATGAGTATATACATGTATATATATATATACGTATGTGTGTATGTATATGTGTACATATAATATATATATATATATATAATATATATATATATATATAATACCTGTGCGCGTTCGTGTATACGTGAGATCGAATGTGTATGTGTGTACTTGAGGTTGCTTTATTTGTCAGGAAACACGTTTTGTCCGCCATTTATGCATCATCCCTACATATCTGCCGTGGTACAAGCATCTACTAAGATACACATTTGATTAATTTATGGTGCACTACATCGTAGTAAAGATAGTGAACATAGAAAAAGCTACAACCATGTTTCAAAAGCACTTTCCGACTTTACATTGACGCATTCATCACTTGTTTGGCCCACTGAATCATAAACTACTTGTCACATAATGTTTTTCGAATTTGATTTAATTTGGAGAATACAGAGAGTTTGGGGAGACTTATAAGACCAGTGAAATGAATGTAATTGGTGTTCAGAATGAATTTATTTAGGTCGATGCATGCAGGAAAAGATTTGATTGAGAGAGATCGAGAGCACAGTACATCAGAAGTAAATTAAGAAATAGAACTTTAGTGTAAAAAGAAGAGGAGGATGAGTGCATTTAATGGGATTGAGTAGATGTACACTACACAGGTGGTTGGTTGAGACGAACAGAGCTCATTATAATTACAGCCAAACATACAAAAGTTATGTGCAGACCCGTGGCTTAGCGGTTAGGGTGTCAGCATCATGATCGTAAGATTGTGGTTTCGATTCCTGGACCGGGCGAAGCGTTGTGTTCTTGAGCAAAACACTTCATTTCACGTTGCTCCAGTCCACTCAGCTGGCCAAAATGAGTAACGCTGCGATGGACTCGCGTCCCATCCAGCTGGGGAACACATACGCCACGGAAACCGGGAAACCGGGCCCATGAGCCTGGTTGGGCTTTAAAAAGGGTGCATTTATATTTTTATTTATACAAAAGTTATGGCGTGTCTGTGAGCTTGTAGTTGAAGTGTGTTGAGAAGGCTGATTCGCAGATACATATTTATCAATACACTTTATCTATTACTTCATGATCAGTGTGGTCAGCAGCAGAACGAATCTTATTTGCGTGTAATAAACACTCAGCAATTAATTTATCTAATGTTTATCACAAGTGCCATTCCGATAAGAAATGATTCTTCATTCGCTCTCGTAGGTTTTATGCACAATGTTTTGAATGAAGATTATCGACAAATTATTGGCTAATAATTATTTTGCTCATTTAAGTTTTTTGGGGTTTTTTTTCGACAGTTTAATCTATCGCTCTCCAATTTATGCTGACATGTGAGTTAAACATTTATTCCTGCATTACAAATGCAGTTTAACATTTCCAATTAATTGGGTGCATATCAGTTATATTTTTATTCTTTTAGATGTGTCCTTTTCAAGAAATCTTATACACGTATGACATTCGCAAATTCTCAGCTATGTCAAATTTTCTTCGCTTATGCCCCTAAATTCTCTCTCTCTCTCTCTCTTCCTCTTTCTTTCTTTCTTTCTCTCTAACACATGCGCACACACACGTACACACACTCTCTCTCTCTCTTTCTTTTTTTCTTTCTTTCTTTCTCTCTAATACATGCACACACACACACACACACACTCTCTCTCTCTCTCTCTCTTTCTTTCTTTCTTTCTCTCTAACACATGCGCACACACACGCCACACACACTCTCTCTCTCTTTCTTTCTTCTTTTTCTTTCTCTCTAATACATGCACACACACACACACCACACACTCTCTCTCTCTCTTTCTTTCTTCTTTCTTTCTTTCTCTCTAACACATGCACATGCACACCACACACCACTCTCTCTCTCTCTCTCTCTCTCTCTCTTTCTTTCTTTCTTTCTAACACATGCACACACACACACCACACACACTCTCTCTCTCTCTCTTTCTTTCTTTCTTTCTCTCTAATACTGCACACACACACACACACACACACACACCACACACACTCTCCCCCCTCTCTCTCTCTTTCTTTCTTTCTTTCTCTCTAACACACACACACACACACACACACACACTCTCTCTCTCTCTCTCTTCCTCTTTCTTTCTTTCTTTCTCTCTAACACATGCACATGCACACACACACACACTCTCTCTCTCTTTCTTTCTTTCTTTCTCTCTAATACATGCACACACACACACTCTCTCTCTCTCTCTCTCTTTCTCTCTCTCTCTCTCTCCCTCTCTCTCTCTCTCTTCCAGATAATATTACGATTTACAAAATTGTATAATATTTAAGGTGTATAAGGTTAGTTGCGTTTTCATTTAATTAATTCTCTGTTTTGAAAAATGCCATTCCATCGAATATTTTACTGTTTTATATTTCTTTGGCTAAATTTGTCATCGTTTAGATATGAATACCTTACTAGAATATTATTTTTATAATAACTCTATAAATAATCGTTACGTTACGCCATAGCATGGGTGCGTTGAGAATATAGAGAAAACACGCTGTGGTATGCTGTCAGGACTGTTGACGATATATAGTTTGACTTATCATATTGTGAAGTTAAAAGGGAAATCAATCAGACTGCAGAAAAGAGAACTTGGTTGTGACGCGTGTTACGGTAAAGGTAACTTCGGTTTCCTAAACAAGACTAGAAAAATAAAGGACGAAAGAGGGTAAGAGATAACAGCAGGGGCTGCAGGAACAACACAGTAAGCCTCAGTAACCAGTTTCCAGAACACCCTCCGGTTAATATAGGAGAATATTGAAAAAGTCATCTCGGTCCGGTTGCTTGGAACTGATTACCAGGAAGCTTGAGAATTCCTTCTTTGGTTACAGCTAGTAACGCCACCCAATGATAAGGAGGAGCTGGCAAATAGAC
>NC_042997.1:38670869-38675869 GCF_006345805.1 Octopus sinensis
TTTCTGATTGCAGCCCTCCCGTGAAATCCAGCTTTGTGCAGCTCCCGGCGAACAGCTTTTGTTGAAACCGGGTTCTCGAGGTGGTCATTAAGCTCTGCAGTAATTTTGAGAGCTGCACTTTTGTGATCCTTTCTAACACTTTGCGCAAGAGTCCGACAGTCCCTATCTGAAAGTTTTGGTTTTCTTCCAGAGTTTTGTTTCGACGAGAGAGTTTTTCGCTCTTCCTCAAAGGCTGTCATTACTTTCGAGACAATACCTCTTGATACACCAAGCATTTCGGCTGTTTTCGTTACGCTAGCGCCTGCTATACGAGCACCAACAATTCGACCTCTTTGAAAGTCCAATCAATCTGTCATTTTGATGAATTTTAATTATCTTTTTCTGATGATATCTCAAAATAAACAGCAATTTTAGCAAAACTTATTAAACAACACTAATAATAATAAAAAATATAAAAATAAATAAGCATTTTTAAATGTTTTATAGATATTTCAAAATTATGATGCTAGGTGTGTTTCCATTATTTTGTCCGACCCCTGTATGTATGTATGTATGTATAATATATTATATATATATATATATATATATAGATATATATATATATTTATATATGTGTGTGTGTGTGTGTGTGTGTGTGTGTGTGTATACACGCACACAAAGGGAGAGGGAAGGAGACAGAGAGAGAGAGAAAGAAAGAAAGAGGACAGATATCCAAACAAGGAAGAACAGTTGGAGAACTATCTTTACACGAGTTGCAGTTGTGAAAGCTCGCTCCACACCTGATAGCGAAAATCAATATCAAAGGTGTTTTGATCTGTGACCAGCCTGTCGTTTTTTTTTTGTTGTTGTTTTTTTTCTGATATAGTCTATCTAGGGTTACAATAAGAATGTGTCCTGCGTTTTTAGAATGAATGTCTGATGTAAATTGAAGAGGATCTAGCTATTATATCTAGCCGATCGTTCGTCCACTTAAAGACACACTTGTATGAGTAACGTTAATGCTAATACACATGCGCACGTTGCGAACGCATGTGTGTCTCTGTGTGTGAATGTGCATGTGTGTTTGTTGGGGTGGAAGTGGACGTAAAATTTGATTAGCCTGTCAGTCAATAGGCAAAACGCTTAGCAACATGGTCAGAGAAGGAAAGATTGAAAGAAACCACCTGCCTGCAATGCTGAGTGACATTGAATACGTAATTATTATAGCATAAGTTGTGTGTTACAGTAGCGCAATATTTCTCTAGAATGAATGAATATACGTTGTTTCATGAAGGTAATCTTACATTAGCCTCAGTGCCTCGGGACTCAAACCACTGGAACTGCCATTACAGACTTTTGTTACATTTTTCACTGATGTATGATGTCTACTCTCCACTCTCTCCACTCTCTCTCTCTCTCTCTCTCTGTTTTGATCCAGTCTTTCTCTCTCTCTTTCCTCACTCTTTTCCCCCTCTGTCTCTCTTCTTCTCTCTCTTTTTCACTCACAAACATTTACTTTTACCGTTTTCGGTGCCGTTCACTTTTTACTGTCATTTTCAATTACATTAGTTAACCGTTATTTTCGTTTTGTTTTTCTCTCCACCAACACAGACACACATACACACACACATACGCACACCACACACACACACACACACACTCACACACACATACACACACACACACACACACTTCGTTCTTCCTTCTTTCTGCTCTCTGTGTTTCGTTCTTTCTCTCTAAAGCACCGATATTTTCTCTATAATTCTTTCACATTTCCATATTCTTAATCTATTTCCTTTTCCTTTTCTCTTTCTCAAATACTCACCTCCTATACATACGCCCACACATTCCATCTCACTCTCTCTCTCTCTCTCTCTCTCTCTTTCACATTCTCTCACTTCCTCTCTCACTCTCTCTATCCATCTATTTCCCTTCTTTCCTTATATACATCTTGTCCTTTTTCTTTCATTGTTTTATGATTCTCACTTGACTGTGTTCCATCATAGTTTTTACTATTTTGCTTTTACTCCGCTCTATTTCTTCCCTTCTCTACTCTCTATTTTTCTTTCTCTCTCTCTTTCTCCCCCACATTTCGCCCATACACCATTTTTTTACTTCCGCCTATGTACTTTCTCTCCTTTTTATCGACAGTTAAGTGCGTGCGTTTCACTTCGCCTCCACGAAGACCATGAACTTGAAACAATATCTTATCTTGTTATAATAAGAAAGGTTCTCGCAAATACAATAAAAAATATTCTTGATTAATTGGTAATTTTTCTTCACGGTTTTTTTATACACAATTATTTCTATAATTCTGAAATAAATAGTGTTTATTATCTACTTACTGCATGAGATAAATATCTAATATCTATTTATCATACGTCTTTCTCCTTATAATTTACTTATAATTTACTTAATTTTTTCCTTCCTCCAATTGTAATTACTCTAGTCTTTCAATGTACAATATCCTTTATTGTTCTCAGCTCACCTCAACTATATATATATATAATATAATATAATATATATATATATATATTATATATATACATATATACGTATATATATATATATATATATATATATATATATATATATATATATATATATATATATACAGATTTAGCAATTAAGGACAACTACTTAATAAGGAAAACTTAACAAGAAATTGTCAGGTAGATAGCGTAAAAACCTCATAAGAGAAAAAATTTCGAAAATAATTATTTCTTATTGAACATATTAATTTATATATAGAGGGCATTATACATACATGCCAGGAGGCATTCTACATACACGCCATACGCTAAGAGGACAATCAGTCATTTCTACCAAAAATATTACTAATCCCACCGAATGCAATTTTTCAAAGAAAGACATTTAAAAATATATAGACCTGTATCACAGTGATTTCATACTTACGTAATCATCAGCAGGCCTGAATATACCATAAATAAATAAACAACGACCCCGCTTCGCTTAAGCCGATCAGCTAACTGATCAACATCAACGAAGCACATGGTTGAATTATATATACTATATCCGGATGAATGGCAAACTTTTACGAATTGCATTTCGGGAGAGGAAAAGTTTTTTCGGAATAAAAATTTAGCAATTAAGGACAACTACTTAATAAGGAAAACTTAACAAGAAATTGTCAGGTAGATAGCGTAAAAACCTCATAAGAGAAAAAATTTCGAAAATAATTATTTCTTATTGAACATATTAATTTATATATAGAGGGCATTATACATACATGCCAGGAGGCATTCTACATACACGCCATACGCTAAGAGGGACAATCAGTCATTTCTACCAAAAATATTACTAATCCACCGAATGCAATTTTTCAAAGAAAGACATTAAAAATATATAGACCTGTATCACAGTGATTCATACTTACGTAATCATCAGCAGGCCTGAATATACCATAAATAATAAACAACGACCCCGCTTCGCTTAAGCCGATCAGCTAACTGATCAACATCAACGAAGCACATGGTTGAATTTATATATACTATATCCGGATGAATGGCAAACTTTTACGAATTGCATTTCGGAGAGGAAAAGTTTTTTCGGAATAAAAATTTAGCAATTAAGGACAACTACTTAATAAGGAAAACTTAACAAGAAATTGTCAGGTAGATAGCGTAAAAACCTCATAAGAGAAAAAATTTCGAAAATAATTATTTCTTATTGAACATATTAATTTATATATAGAGGGCATTATACATACATGCCAGGAGGCATTCTACATACACGCCATACGCTAAGAGGGACAATCAGTCATTCTACCAAAAATATTACTAATCCCACCGAATGCAATTTTTCAAAGAAAGACATTTAAAAATATATAGACCTGTATCACAGTGATTTCATACTTACGTAATCATCAGCAGGTCTGAATATACCATAATAAACAACGACCCCGCTTCGCTTAAGCCGATCAGCTAACTGATCAACATCAACGAAGCACATGGTTGAATTTATATATACTATATCCGGATGAATGGCAAACTTTTACGAATTGCATTTCGGGAGAGGAAAAGTTTTTTCGGAATAAAAATTTAGCAATTAAGGACAACTACTTAATAAGGAAAACTTAACAAGAAATTGTCAGGTAGATAGCGTAAAAACCTCATAAGAGAAAAAATTTCGAAAATAATTATTTCTTATTGAACATATTAATTTATATATAGAGGGCATTATACATACATGCCAGGAGGCATTCTACATACACGCCATACGCTAAGAGGGACAATCAGTCATTTCTACCAAAAATATTACTAATCCCACCGAATGCAATTTTTCAAAGAAAGACATTTAAAATATATAGACCTGTATCACAGTGATTTCATACTTACGTAATCATCAGCAGGCCTGAATATACCATAAATAAATAAACAACGACCCCGCTTCGCTTAAGCCGATCAGCTAACTGATCAACATCAACGAAGCACATGGTTGAATTTATATATACTATATCCGGATGAATGGCAAACTTTTACGAATTGCATTTCGGGAGAGGAAAAGTTTTTTCGGAATAAAAATTTAGCAATTAAGGACAACTACTTAATAAGGAAAACTTAACAAGAAATTGTCAGGTAGATAGCGTAAAAACCTCATAAGAGAAAAAATTTCGAAAATAATTATTTCTTATTGAACATATTAATTTATATATAGAGGGCATTATACATACATGCCAGGAGGCATTCTACATACACGCCATACGCTAAGAGGGACAATCAGTCATTTCTACCAAAAATATTACTAATCCCACCGAATGCAATTTTTCAAAGAAAGACATTTAAAAATATATAGACCTGTATCACAGTGATTTCATACTTACGTAATCATCAGCAGGCCTGAATATACCATAAATAAATAAACAACGACCCCGCTTCGCTTAAGCCGATCAGCTAACTGATCAACATCAACGAAGCACATGGTTGAATTTATATATACTATATCCGGATGAATGGCAAACTTTTACGAATTGCATTTCGGGAGAGGAAAAGTTTTTTCGG
>NC_042997.1:38680869-38700131 GCF_006345805.1 Octopus sinensis
CCTTTCTTAAGACGCGACATGGGGAAAATTTGACTTCTATTTCAGGCAAGTTGAACATCCATATAGCATTCCTCGCTCTGAGAGTTGCTGCAAACGGGTTGACAGTTGTTCCCTTGCCATTTTTACTCTTGTACGAGGAACGGAGATGAAAAAGTAAAATGTTAAAAAGTGAAAGTAATAATCAATGCAGGCCCCAATCTGTCTTTAACACATATACACCCATCAAGATAGCCAAGAAAGCAACCCGCTAAAATAACTACAATGATAATACTCACAAGAAAATTAAGAAAACTAAAGTTAATGACGCCAAACACTATTATATGGTAAAAGAATTCGCTCTCATTCACCAACTGGGGAAGTATTTACTCAGGAGAAAAACGAGGCAGTAAAAAAAAATATAAGGACATTACTGTGCGACCACAGGCACGATTTGTCATCAAAAGAAGTCAGAGGAACCTTAATACAAATGCCAAGAGAAAACTAATATCTTTTCTAAGCACAAGGCCCGAAATTTGGGGGAGGGCCAGTCGATAAGACCGACCACAGTATGCAAATGATAATTATTTTATCGACCCCGAAAGGATGAAAGTTAAAGTCGATCTCGGTGGAATTTGAACTCAGAACGTAAAGACAGACGATATACCTATTTCTTTACTACCCACAAGGGGCTAAACACAGAGAGGACAAACAAGGACAGACACACGGATTAAGTCGATTATATCGACCCCAGTGCGTAACTGGTACTTAATTTATCGACCCCGAAAAGATGAAGGCAAAGTCGACCTCGGCGGAATTTGAACTCAGAACGTAGCGGCAGACGATATACCGCTAAGCATTTTGCCTGGCGTGCTAACGTTTCTGCCAGCTCGCCACGAGAAAAATGATATTAAATACGCAAACTGGTCTGTGATTCTGATTTTAGATTTTGGCACAAAGCCAGCTAAATTGGGGTGGGGGAGAAATTGATTATATCGACACCAGTTCTCAACTGGTACTTATTTTATCGGCCCCGAAAAGATAAAAGGTGAAGTCGACTTCGGCAGAATTCGAACTCAGGAAATGCTACTAAGCATTTTTCCAGCGCAATAACGATTTTATTAACTCGCCGCTGTAAACTGTTCTGTAACATTAGTTGGTTTATAAGCAGTTTTGTTTGTTGATAGTTAAAAGGGGGCAGACATTTGCCGACAATGATTCCAATGAGGATCGAAATGTACGTACAACTGTCCCGTCATTTTTTCTTTCACGAATATATTGTATGAACGCATAGTTTAAAATAGTTGTAAGCTCATAAATCTGTAGCTATATGTTTAACGTGAAAGGTGGCGAGCTGGCAGAAACGTTAGCACGCCGGGCGAAATGCGTTGCGTATTCGTCTGCCGTTACGTTCCGAGTTCAAATTCCGCCGAGGTCGACTTTGCCTTTCATCCTTCCGGGATCGATAAAGTAAGTACAGTTACACACTGGGGTCGATGTAATCGACTTAATCCCTTTTCTGTCCTGTTTGTCTCCTCTGTTTTTAGCCCCTTGTGGGTAGTAAAGAAATATATGTTATCAACGTGATCACGTGACGACCAGACCATCAGATGTGTTACACATCGCTTGTCACAATGCGTTCGCATTGTTTTAGCCTTCGAATGACGCCACCCCGCTGGAGCTTTTTAGGTGTTTTCGCTCAATAAACACTCACAACGCCCGGTCTAGGAATCGAAACCGCGATCCTACGACCGCTGCCCTAACCACTGGGCCATTGCGCCTCCACCTATATGTTATAGCAAATTATAACAATGAAATGACAGATTGTTAACTCAAAAGACACTGGAATATCTTAAACCAGAAAGCAATCTCTGGAAGAGATATGGGCCGCTGTAGTATATGTAATAGAGAGGGCAAAACACAGAACTGTAATAGCAATTTGTAACAATACGCAAGATGGACAGAGCGTTTCCTTTACAACTTCAACCTCTCAAGAATTTAATAATATTACTCTACATGGGACGACGACTCATTGCAAATGTGAGTGCGACCAATGTACCAGCCCAGAAAGACCGAGTAGGCGGAGTGACAGCTTGGTCCATATACGATATTCCTTCTCTCTGTCTCTTTCCCTCTTTCTCATCATGAATCTGTACAGTTTTTCTTTCTTCTACCCATCTTTTATTTTTTTATTTATTCTATCAGTTTCTTTTTTCGAAGCGCTAAATCACGGGGGTAAACACACCAACACCGGCTGTTAAGTGTTGTGAGGGGACAACTGACGCACAAAGACAAACAACACCACACACACCACACACACACACACATATATATATCTTAATATAATATATATATTATATATTATATATATATATATTATACGACGTCATTCTTTCAGTTTCTGTTTACCAAATCAACTCGCAAGGCTTTGGTCGGGCCGAGGCAATAATAGAAGACGTTTGCCTAAGGTGCCAAGCAGTGGAACTGAAACCAGAACCATGTGGTTGGAAAACAAATTTGATACCACACAACCACGCCTACGATCGCCACTTTGATCTCATTCATTTAACTTGAAACAGCATGAATTTAAATAGCATTTCAGGCTTTGTCTAGAAAGAAACGCGTTGCTAATACGAAAAGAAAATAACTTGTTTCATTGGTTTTACTACGCAAATTTATAAATAATCACTTTCACAGCTCATGCGGTAAATAGACAAGCTGGCTCTATTTACTACATGATACAAATATCGATATTTTTTTTTTATAGAACAAATATATATTTACACTTCATGTTAGATATGTGCTTATCCTTACTATTCGGAGAGAAAACAGAAGCTACAATGACAATAACCCCTGAAGAATGAATTCACGTTCAAGGACCCTCCTAAAAAGAACACGGATAAAGAGCGAATACATTGATGACTGGCCTTGGATAAAACCAATCAACAATATATTCGCTCTTATCGTGAAGGGCCTAGTCGTAAATGCACAAACTTGCCTGTTCCCTGGCAGATCTATCCACGATAACAGATATCTTTTACGATATGTCAAAGAGTGAGTTGATACTAGATGTGGCTTTGGTGGGGTTCTAAACAGTTTGTATCAGCCTAAAGCGTGCGACAGGATATACTATCGTTTGCTGGTGGTTTTGTAAGGGCAGCGATAGTTAAAATAAACGGCCATATACTAAAATAGTTTCTCATTACACATTCGTTCTGCCAACTGTATATTTATCTTTTCTGTATGTCTTGGCGTTGAAGCCTATACTTTTGAGGCCTGAGTTGTTAAAAGGCATTCTACTTCCACTGATTGAACTACAAGAAGACCGTGACTGCAATAAAGGTGATAAGTCCGTTATGATATCGAACACATTTGAAATTATGCGATCTACACCGTTCTAGAGGGTCTCCATGGATTAATAGGAGTATGCATTAAGTGTGGCTAGAATGGAGAATTCTCCAAATTCTTTAATGAAAAGACACTACGTCTGGAGATATAAGGATAAATCAGGATACATTTCTACCCCAATATACATAATCAACGCTGCAGTTATCCTACTTTGAATCCATCATATACAGAAAGAAAGAGCAGAAAACCTTTTTGGCCTAGGATAATTTGCACGAATTATACGTAAATGAGCTAAAGGAAATAACCCAGTAAACCAGTGGCATGGACATAAGCAGTAAAGACGAATAAAGGTACATTAAATATCTTTTCCTTAATTGCGTGTCTCTTTCGGATGAAATTCATGATCCTTGAGATTATATACAAGTAATCCCTCGCCATATCGCGGTTTATAATTTAAGCTTACCCCGATTCTTCCGGGGTATTATTTTGCATTTATAATAAAATAAATATATACAGTTATGGAGATGTACTTGCATAGCAAGTGACCTGATCTGAGATCATGTGCTGGAACGAAAACAATTGCAGCGTGGAAGGTGTTTATAAGCCATTTAAGAAACACACATAACCGTTAGATTCATTTTAATTTGTCAAAATATTTTCGTCGCTCTGAGACCGCGACCTGTTCACTGACAAAATTCCGTGCTGCATCTCTTTAAATATATAAACAATTATAAATATATACAAATATATATTTGTTTAAATCTATACAAATTATTTAGATATATACAAATTATAAAAATAATTTTAAAATATACAATACAGTACTGTTTCTACTTCGTGGATTTTCACTATCGCGGGGTTTTTTGGAACGTAACGCCCCCGATAGTCGGGGAGTTACTGTATATTTCTAATTTGTTGCAACTGCCACAAGTTATTTGTTTGTTCTACTCTTTAAGACTAAATAATTTCAATAAATAAGGACATTATCTCGCATGGGTATTTAATGTACACGTATTTGTCCTCACTTCTATATTATATCTGTTTGGTAGTTTTTGGTGGGTGATGCTGCCCAAGGAAGTATCAACACTACTAGCATTGAGCTAGGCTTTCAGTTAGCATTTAGTTTCCATTCTGTTGCAAAAAAACCCCTTGTTTCTCCCCAACCTCCTTGTTCATTTTCATTTTTCCCAAACTTATAAGCTTCTTACGATATCTTTACTTTACACACACACACACACATATATATTTATATATATATATATATATATATATAGAGAGAGAGAGAGAGAGAGAGAGAGAGAGATAAAACCACTATTAGGCAAATCATACAATGAAAATCTTAAGCCAATACATAAGATTAATTAATTTATATTATTTTAAATATATATCAAAATTATTAAAAAAAGATAATGAGTATAACACTACGATCGTTTCATGGCTATCCAATTCGTAATATATGTGTGTGTGTGTGTGTGGAGGCGCAATGGCCCAGTGGTTAGGGCAGCGGACTCGCGGTCGTAGGATCGCGGTTTCGATTCCCAGACCTAAAAGCTCCACGAGGCTCCGGTAGGGGTGGTGGTGATCCCTGCTGTACTCTTTCACCACTCTTTCTCCCACTCTTTCTTCTGTTGGCCTGCTCGCTTAGCCAGCGGGGTGGCGTCATTCGAGGGCTAAAACAATGCGAACGCATTGTGACCAGCGATGTGTAACTACATCTGATGGATGTATATATATATGGTGGTGTACCTGTCAAGCAGTTGATTTGATCCGACACTCAGTGTTGAGGCTAAAATGGTTGCCGAGTAGAAGATTCGTGACTAACCACACAAGGACTATCAACTTCGCTTAAATATTCATCATGTGTTATATAATATCAAAATTTTCGTTGCGCGACCTTAATACCTGGTCACTGACGATAAAGTATAAAAAATATCCTAAAACCCGTATGAAAAATTCATTTTCATATTAGTTTTAGGTTACTTTTAATACTTTGACTTCTTGTTTAAAAATCCTTTTCACATCTGCTAAACATCTTTCTTTTAACATTTTACAGACCCTGTTTTTCATGGCACCATGAAGACGGAAAAACAATTATCTTGTTTTGTTTTTTTCTTTCCTTTTGCACAGCTATTATTACATGCAGCATATCAATCGCAAGAGAGTGGATAATGTGACAATAGGTGAAAAAAAGGTGGGAGGAAGAGGAGGAGGAGGAGGAGGAGTATTGCAATGGTTGTTGTTGTTGTTGTTATTTCCACTATTATATGGTGGCTTTGATGGTGGCAGCGATTGGATTTGTTGTGACGATAAAGACAAATGTCAATAATATTGGTGACAGCATTGACTCTGCGCCCTTGGTTACTGCTATTACGACTAATTCAGCATTTTCCTCATAAACACCTGACAGGTAACACATCTAGTCGTGCACACATGCAGTTTCCATTAAGTATATATATTTACAGTAATTACTTTCTGTCTTGGTACTCATTGGTGTGCGTGTGTGTGTATGTGTGTGTGCGTGTGTGTGTGTGTGTGTGCGTTGTGTGTGTGTGTGCGTGTATGTGTGTGTGTGTGCGTGCGTGTGTGTGTATGTGTGCGTGTGTATGTGTGTGTGCGTGTGTATGTGTGTGTGCGTGCGTATGTGCGTGTGTGTGCGTGTGTATGTGTGTGTGTGCGTGTGTGTGTGTGTGTGTGTATGTGTGTGTGCGTATGTGTGTGTGCGTGTGTGTGTGCGTGTGTGTGTGTGTGTGTGTGCGTGTGTATGTGTGTGTGCGTGTGTATGTGTGTGTGCGTGTGTGTGTATGTGTGCGTGTGTATGTGTGTGTGTGTTTGTGTATGTATATATGTGTGTGTGTGTGTATGTGTGTGTGTGTGTGTGTGTGTTCCCGAGTCCATGTAATTCATTAAGTAATTAATGTATTTCATTACATCGTACATTTAATCTCTCTCGTGTGTACTTTAGTCATCCACATTGTCTTAAATTTTCTAGAAACAATCTGACGAGTGAGCCATTAGGCAGTCGGTCGAAATGCTAGAAATAGCAGCAACCAAATATCCCTCACGCCACACCGTACCCTTTTAAAACGGGAAGGACACATTGGATAAATTATAGCGGAAACGTTTTTGACCATGTGCAGTTTGATCATCGTAGATTTTATAAACACAGGATCAACTAAATAACAACAACGTTTCACAAAACATTCTCTCATTCAGTGAATAGAAACCTCGTAAATATCCATCAACTACACACTCATATTACATACTAGCAGTATCGCCCGGCGTTGCTCGGGTTTGTAAGGGAAATAACTATATAAGCATTTTTAGAGAGTTATAGCCAAAAAAAAGCAAAAAAATGCATTAAAAATGGAAAAAAAATTATGGTAAATTTTTTTTAAATCGTTGACTCATCGTAGACATTTTTAGAGAGTTACTTCCCTTATATAATAGCGGAAAAAATGCATTAAAATGGAAAAAAATGATGGTAAATTTTTTTTTTAATCGTTGACTCATCGTAGACATTTTTAGAGAGTTACTTCCCTTATATAATAGCGAAAAAATGCATTAAAATGGAAAAAAATGATGGTAAATTTTTTTTTAAATTGTAGACTCATTGTAGACGCGCGCTAATACCCAGAAGGGCTCGATATGAATCACGACTATAAGATACCCGGTTTTGGTTAAACTGCACCGCAAGATGTGGGAGTAGTTAGGAATCTAAATTGTAGGAGACAGACACACAACTTCACTTTTATATATAAAGATATACCTTCAGAGATAACACGGTTGTTACATACATCAAATGGCGCCGTATGATGGTGGTTAGGATGTTTGGCTTATATCATAATGTTGTAGGTTCATTTCCTGGACCGGTAGCTCTGGTCCATTCAACTGAAAAGGAGTACCTGCCGAGTACTAGTGCAGTTCTCACTCTCTTTCTTTCTCTCTTTCTCTCTCTCTCTTTCTCTCTCTCTCTCTCTCTCTCTCTCTCTCCAACAGTCACATTTTGGTGTGATGCTGGGTCAAAGACTGGTTGTCAGGTAAGTGTCTGTGTCTGCTCGCGGCTATACAGGTACATCAAACAAATAGCGAAAGCATGATGCATTCTACCAAGCTATTCTCGCTCGAATTGGTTCAGAAAATATATCAAGAAAATTCCCGAACGATTCGTATACATCGCTCATGTATGAATAAACATAGGAAACCATAGCATTTCTTAATATTATTCTCTTTAATAATGCTTTCAGCGAAATGCATGTCATATAATCATGGCTATACCACACAGATTGAGTTTTCCTTTCAAGGTCAAAAGTACTTAAGTCTTGAACAAATGTAATGCATATTGAGTATAGATCATCTCTCTCATACAGTCTCCTCTTATGTTGTTCGCACATATTGGGTCTCCATAAAAGAAAAAAAAATACAAGATAATATGTATTTCAAGGTTTCTTCTTCAATCCAAAAGTATGTTCAGTTCTAGGGAATTGTTAACACTCTTTAAAGTACATGCGTCACTCACATATCTGCAGTTGTGCGCTGCTGCTACTCACACAAACTTCCTTCAGCCTACATATAAAACGAGTCATTTTCCACATTGACAAGTACCCACTCAACGACTTGCTAAACGGCCTCAGTATTATTATTTTTTTTCTGAACCACTCCATCAAGGACTGACTTACAGTAATGATTTTGCCTAATCATACTTTACTGGGATTTCAATTCTATGGAATTTACTTCTCGCCCACTCTTTTTCCAGTTGAGCTACAACAAATATCAAAAGCATGGATATTACTCATTTGGGAACGCCAACAAAGGTTCTGCGCCCACTCTTAATTTAAAAAATACCATTCATGTAATATACACTGCGACAACTAGTCCAGAACTTGTCTATCTTCTGTGCCTTTTTAATCGTTACTACAATGATATATGTTCCTCTTAACATACTGATTGTCCACCACCTCCATTTAAATAATGCATTTCACCTACATAGTAATTTTGTCTCATAATACCCCTCCAGAACTGCGTCCATTTCGCTTTAATCCATTTTCTGGCTTTCCTCTCACCTCCGACTGCTAACCCGTATCAGTTTCAACTGAACATTAACTTTTCTTTTCCAGTTACCCTTCCTTGTGCATCAGCTAGAAGCTCTACTAAAGTTTTTAGTACCGCCTGTTTCGTGAATCAATAAGGCGGCGAGCTGGCAGAAACGTTAGCACGCCGGGCGAAATGCGTAGCCGTATTTCGTCTGCCATTACGTTCTGAGTTCAAATTCCGCCGAGGTCGACTTTGCCTTTCATCCTTTCGGGGTCGATTAAATAAGTACCAGTTACGCACTGGGGGCGATATAATCGACTTAATCCGTTTGTCTGTCCTTGTTTGTCCTCTCTGCGTTTAGCCCCTTGTGGGTAGTAAAGAAATAAATATTTGTAGGAAACTAGGGTACCTTTCAGTAAACCTACCTCAGTGTGCTACTTATATTCGTTTTATCAAGTCTAGTTGAGAAAATTCAGAGTGAACTCAGGCGGCATTTGAATTCAGAACACAAAAATATAATCATGCATTTATCTAACTGATTTTGTGCAGCTCTCTTCGAGAAAAAGTCCCTTTCTGATTTTATATAAATACCAAGCGTTTTAGTTCAAAGCAACGTGTATGTTGCGAAATTAATTTTACCAAAGTCCTATCTTCTTAACGTTATAGAAATCATTATTAGTTCTTTAGAAATGGAAACATATTTGTCGATTTTGGTTTAGTGAAAACTAAGTTTAATTTATTTAATATTTAATTAAATAATTTAATAAACAAATACTGTTTGCAACTTGAGAAAACAGAAAACCAGAAGTGGTACTTATGGACAGTAGCTGGCAGAATTTTAAGCAGCCAAACAAGAATGAGTTATGATCCTACAACCTTTTACATGCAGAGTTCAATTTCCACTAGGGTTTAGCTTCGTCAATTAGTAGTACGAGGGGTGTATGAAAAGTTTTGAGCCTCAAAAAAAACCTTGTACAAGACTTCTGATGAAGGTACAAGACTTCTGATGAAGGTACAAGACTTCTGATGAAGGTACAAGACTTCTGATGAAGGTACAAGACTTCTGATGAAGGTACAAGACTTCAAAGCTCAAAGGCCTTGAAGGCTCAAATCATTTCATACACCCCTCGTACTACTACGTGAAAACAAAATAGATTCGAGTTTTTAAGTAACCCTATGCATGAAGACAAAATCATCCACCATATAATGTATACAAAGTACTGAAGGATAAGCTGGATATTAGGCTGAATTAGCTTTATTCATATCGTAAATGTTTGTTGTCCTTGCTATAGATGATTATATCGAAACGGTGATGGGTAGCAAAATCAGTAGTGAGATCGCTTTACTGTGTTTGATTACTCCCCTTTACGTCCTAAATTCAAATACAACAGAGGTAAACTCGCTCTTTTATCACCCCACAAACCAATTAAGCGTTGGAAAGTTGTTTATTCCGTTATTGCTTTACTCGTTTCAGTTACCGGTGTGTGGACATCAGCTTGAATGGTTTAATCGAATAAATCTACCCCAATAACTATATTTTGTACATATGGTACTTATTCTATCTCTTTTACTGAGCCAGTAAATTACAAATATGTTAACAAGCCACCACCAGTTGTCAAGCGATGTGGGGGACAAACACAGACGCGCGCACACGCATACACATACACACTCACACGCAGCTATACACTATCGGACAGCTTTTAAGCTAGCTCCTGTGGAGGGCTCTTCTTTGGGCCTTGAGCCCAATAAGGATACTTCATGCATTGAGTACATATTAAATTTTATTAAACTCGACCAATATTTTTCAAGCAATGAACAATTTTCATCAAAGCAATATTATAATTCATCATGCAAAGCTGCATGATAAACAACATTTTTGTCTTCCCATTCGGGGGTCAGTACAATCTTTTTTCTTTCTAGCCTCTTTCTTTCTTTTTCTCTATCTCTCTCTCTCTCTCTCTCTCTCTCTCTCTCTCTCTCTCTCTCTCTTCTCTTCTCCTTCTCTTGAGTGTTTTCAACCATCCCCATCACCAGTATCACTACCATACACACACTTTTCAGACTTATGACGCCAACACCATCAATACCTTTGACTTCTCCGCCTTCCCCTCCACCACTGTCTTTCCCATCGCTTACTATCACCGTCATCCCTGACCGCCTCGGCTACCACCACCATGATTGGCGTCGCCTCCGTCTCTATCACAACTACAGCTCATACTCTTACTATCACCCCATTACCATCACAACCGTCGATCTGCTACAACCCTCACTGTCTCTATGACAACTGTTACTCTCACCCCAGCATGAGGAATAGTAGACGTGTCATTGAATAGTGAGAGAGGCGGTCACAGTGTGACAGACAGACACACAGAAATTCGTTATTATAGATATACGAAGTGCGATCAAAAACTCCGATTTTATTTTTCCCGCCAAAACTAATGCCACATGGGCAAAATCCTTTTGGTGGAAGGCGATGCCATCATTCCTCCGTATGCGTGAAAGTTTGCGCATCGGTAGGCTGCGTCAGTGCCCGGTTGTTACGCCTAGACTACTGACGTGTTGTGCACACTCATCGGATTTTGGTTTTCACGCAAGATAATGAGCAAAGGCCATGAATCCCTGCCTCAATACCATGGTGAGGGTCTTCATAAAGACTGGGTTGTGGTTTGCACAGTCCAGCATGTTTTTCAAAATCCAGCATGTCTTGAGCGATTTCCATATGGTGTTGCTTCTACTGCTTCGCCAGCACCTTGGGAACGAATTTCGCTGACACTATCTAAATGAAAATCCGAAGAGCGCCCACTGTACGTCTGCACTATAGATATAACAGCCGACAACTGACGCGTTCTAGTGGCGCGAAAATTTTCATGCATGTTCAGAAAGGGTGGCGTCACCTTCCATCCAAAGGGAAAAATAAATCTGATACTTTTTTAACGCGATTCGAATATATATATAACGGACTACTACACAGTTTCCATAACCATATTGTTGCGAAACACATTTCTCAACCACAGAGCTATGCCTGCACAATTGGTTTCTACCAACTTTTGACTGCATCATTTACATGATGCCCTAGACCGATCTTAGAAATCACTGTATTGAAATATTTACACAGACAGAAGCGTTAGTATGTCTTCTGCTTCCCCTTAACGTTTTTTCTTCTCGCTATATAAAAGTTGTAAATCAAAAATAATTATAGGATTTTCACAAAAAATTGTTTGCGCGCACATGCATAAGCACATGCACTCATACGTACACACGTGCACGCACACACGCATCACATACAACATGCACATACACACTCGAACACATTACACAAATAAGTTCGTATATATATATTAGACAGATAAATAGATAGACATATATATATATATATATATATATATGCATATATATACATATATATATATATATATATATATATATATATATATATATATTATATATATATATATACATATATATATATATATATAGATAATATATATATATTACATATATATATATATATATAATATATATATATACATATATTATACCTACATATATATATGAATATTTGTATACATATATATACCATACATATATATATGTATATTTGTATACATACATATATATATATGTAATTTGTATACATACATATATAATATAATATGCATTTATATATATATACACACACATATACATATGTATATTTATATATATATATATACATACACACATACATGTATATATACACACACGCATATACGTACTTTATATAAATGTAGATGTGTGATTTTGTGCGTGCATGAGTGTGTGTGTGTGCGTGCGTGCGCGAGTGTGTGTGTTTGCATGTGGCCATGTGTGTGTGTGTGTTTGTATGTAATTGAATGTTTCTGCTAGGCATAGCTAGAAGCCGGCTAAGCCACAATAAAAAATAATAATGATGGATGCTCAACGCATGAGATATAGATTGGGATATATATTTAATGGAAAATGTTCTCACAAAACATTTTGTTCTACCTTTCATCAAAATTTTGATGAGCTTTTGTTTTTAAAGGAAAACTAGCATTTTTCCACTGGATCTCCATCTCTCTCATCTCACTGTCCATATATATATATATATACATATATATATATATATATATATATAGATATATATATATATATATATATAATATATATATTATATACACATACATTATATATATATATATATATATATACATACATATATATATATATATATATATGTATATATATATATATATATGTATTTATATATATATATACATACTACATACATATATATATATACATACATAAATATATATATATATACATATACATATATATACATATATATCCATACATATATGCATACATATATACATATATATGTATATATATACATACATGTATATACATACGTATGTATGTGTATACATATATATACATATGTATACATATATATATATATATATATACATATATATATATGTGTGTGTCTGTGTGTTTGTGTCTGTAATATATATATATATATATATATATATATATATATGAATACTTGTATGTGTGTGTGTTTGTGTATGTGTGTATATATTATATATATATATATATTATATATATATATATATATATATATAAATACTTGTATCTGTGTGTATGAGCATGTATATGTATATAAATAAATAACAATTGAAAGACAACTAATAAAAATGTACGTGTCTGTATAGCTCAGTTGGGTCACATTGACTGCATACTTCATCTGAATAGCTTTCTGACACTTCTTCGGTACTAAGGTTATATATATATATATATAGATAAACGTTAAAAATAACACAAACTGGGACAAGAACGTGAAACATTTTGAAGACGGCAAAAAAACACACAGACGGGACTTTCGAAGCTCTCAGTCATCAGTCAAGAACCAGATCATCTTCGCAATTTCGGCTGATTAATCTTGATATATATATATATATATATAAGATGGAGGTGGACACGGCACAGAAGTAAATCTAAGACATTTTAATTTAAAAAGGACTTAATAAAATGTGTTGAATACCTTTTCAGTATGTTTGGCATGTGACCAGCTGTGTGTTAAATGGTGTGTATGTTGTGATAAATGTCTCGTTAAGAGTTTTATTAAGGAATTTAGGTTTTCCTTTCTTTTTCTGTGTGTGTGGGTTTGAACTGCGATGTTTTCCTTTTTTTTTTTTCACACCCACAAAGTCTAAAAAGAAGGACAACCTTAATTCCTTAATAGAACTCTTAACAAGACATTTATCACAACATATACACACACACAAGCACACACACACACGCACACATACACATACACAGCTGGTGATAAGACCCATTCAATAAATGTTTGGCAGGAACCCACAGAGATTTTTAGACAATGGACAATACTACACCTCTCTTACTCCCTAACACTTTAACTCTATACCAAACTACTTTATATTATATATATATATATCTATATATAATATATATATTAGTTATCGCCATACTAATATGGCATTCTTATAAAAATAAGAAAAAAGCTGTCCGCTATTAGCTCCATGAGGCCATCGCCTTAAGTTAGCTATTTGATACACAACTGTATCCATATAACATGGAGCTAATAAGCGGACAGCTTTTTTCTTATTTTTATAAGAATGCCATATTAGTATGGCGATAACTATTATTTTCCGGGAACGCTGCCGCTGTTCTCTTTTAGAGAGACTTAGTAATTTTAATATTTCTATTATATATATATATAAACTCACACATATGTACACACACACATACACACACACACACACACACACACACACATATATAATATAGAAATATTGCATTTCTAAATCACTCAGAGAGATTTATACAGTAGTAGCACGATAAGCTGATGTTAGGTTACCTACTTAATGTGGCAGTCCCATGAAAGGGAACAATGCTACTGCTATTTAGCCCTTGGAAACACCGTTTCCAGTTGGCCTTAACACATTTTCTGTGTCCTTATGTTTTCAAGGGGGAGATAAGCACCTCCACCCAGCAAAGCCAACATCCAGAGACTAGTTTCATGTGACTGCCACATTAAGTTGGCAACATAACATCACCTTATATATAATATATATATATATATATTTCACAGCTTGGCCAGAATTTGAGAGATTCAGGGTTCGATGCCTAGTGGCGGTTTGCTGGCCGCTTTTTCGCTTTCTAAAGAGCAGTTACCCGATTTTCTAAGCTGTCTTCAAAGCCTGCTTGCATTCGAGAATTCCTTTATTTTTTACTTATAAATGAATTTGTATGCACGCGCGCGTTTGGACGTGTGCGTGTGTGTATGTACTGCGTATACATGTATATACACATACAGATATACTTGTAAATAAACATGTGTGTGTGTGTAAAGTGAGAGAACCAGACAGACAGACAGACAGACTGACTGAGATAGATAGATAGATAGATAGATAGATAGATAGATAGATAGATAGATAGATAGATAGATATATGGATAGATAGATAGATAGATATATGGATAGATAGATAGATAGATAGATAGATAGATAGATAGATAGATAGATAGATAGATAGATAGATAGATAGATAGTGTAAAAACAGATGTATAGTTAATCTGGTACGGATCTACTTGGTTTGGCTGCTCGCATTTCGAAAATTTTAAAATTTGGCACAATAATATACTTTTCCAAGCTGAATAGTTGGAGTTATTTCACTCTTTTCAGAAAAATGTTTTTAAAAATTTATAGAGTTTTAATGTTTGATTATTTTCACCCAGTCAGGAAAAGGATTTGGTTCTGTCATTTTGTGCGTGACTGCACATTTTGTCATCACCATCCTGAAAATAGCAAGTACTGTCAATATTTTGCAGTTTCAAACATTCAATATGCATTTAATGGGATAGCTCGAATTTAAAAGACTTGTCAAAAAAAATGTTATTTAGCTGTTATTTTTAGCACACCTCACAACCACCTCAATGACAAAAAGAAACGAGTTAACAAGTAGTTTAATGCAACTGTGATGAACAACACGTTACATGCGATAAACACATTACAATTTTTCCCCCACAAATGATTCCAATACAGTTTTAACAGAAAGATTTGGAAGAATTAGATGAAGGTTCTCCGGTAATTTTCTTTCATGTAAATAAATGTTTATGTTAATTTAAAAGATTTATACAAAAAACCGTTATTTAGCTGCTATTTTTAGCACACCTCACAGGCAAAAAGAAAGGAGTAAGCAAGTAGTTTTAAGCATTCGGTATGCATTTAATGCGAATGCCATGAGCAACACATTGCAAGTTAAATATGTTTGTTAAAGAACAAACATTTTGTTGACCAATTCATAAGTTCACCTGCTCAATTGACAACACATAGAGAAAACAAGTGGTTTCGATATATTTTTCAACACGTGCTATCTCGCAGACAAAAGAACTCTCATGTTCCGGTTGTTACTATGGAAATAGGCATGAATGTATCTATGGCTTACGATTGGCTAAAATTACCAAAATTTTCTCACTTTAATTGCTAATAACTCTTTATTTATTGATTTATATATAGCAGAAATGGTTTTCATGTCATTCATTAGCCAATAAAAGTGTATCAGTACACTGAATATGAAATCAATTAGAGCAGAATTGATGCTGGCAGCCAAACCAACTAGATCCTCTGGTACTACTACAATTGTTTTAAGACCCTTTATTGCGACTCAAACATGGTACAGTCCGGTATGAAATATGTACAGCATCTATAACAATATTTAATATATATTACGTATTGTTATCGATGTTGTGCATACTAGACACCTGACCTTACCATGTTTATGACACAATCAAGACCGTTAATGAAACAATTGTAACAGTATCTGATAAGTTATTTGTCTGCGTTTATTGTTTTTATGGCACACTTAAGGTTCCATTCAACATTGGACACTATTGGAGTTGCGGATTTGTCACTAAACAATGAGCTTCTCTTCATCGATGCAATCAGTGCTATGATAATTGATTACTTAACTGATTTGCGTCATTCTGTCTAGCCAGCAATTTTGGCATGTTTCACTTTCATATGCCTAGATCCATAATGGGGCTCCTTTAATGAAATACACACACACACATATATACAGATATATATTTATATATATATATATATATATATATATATATATATAATGCAAAATGGGGCAACAAAACATCCAGATAGGCGATACAAAGAAAACACGGACGGGTCATTCGAATTTTTCTTTCCTCAGTCGAGTACCAGATTATCTTCGCAACTTCGGCTGATTATACTCGAGACTGCTCCAATCAAGCCGGCCCCGAGGAAAAACTAAGCTAATAGCATTAGATTCCTTGGAAGAAAGCACCGAATGTATACAAAAACAAGGACGGTAAAAAACGGACGTTAGACAACTACAATAAAAATAATAACAGGACATAACAACAGGTGTATTTCGACTAAGAACGAATTAAATTAAGCTGGCGTGTGTGGAAATGAAGCCTTATGGCAGGGATACAAGAATTCAAAGGTACAGGGAGGAATACCGGTGTTGCACGGTCAACGGCCAGACCAGGAAAGAAAGATCAGGCTTGGCCGAACGCCGGTCACGCAGGAAGAGAAGAGAGAGAGGCAGAAGGACAGAAGAATTAGGAAGGGGCGAGAAAAATGACAGGGACACAGTGAAGTGAAATGTGGAGGGAAAGTGAGCAAGAAGAGAAGGCAATGGAATGTGAAAGCAGGGGAACGAAAGAACGAAGAGTAGAATGAACAAATGAGCGTCAAAGGGCTGATAGACAGAAATAGAATCGTACAAGATATAGAAAAATGTATACTTGCATATAAGAGACCAAAGTGTACGTATGCCGCTATATATATATATATATTATACAAAATGGGACAAGAACGCAAAACATCCGGACAGTTAGGTGATACACACACACACAATTAAGTTTCAGTTGAAGTAGGTACGTTAGGTACTTAAATTGGGGCACCTTGTTAGGTCTGAGTAACAGGTATACTCAAGAATATCAAGTGAATATCAGGCTTGGTACATAAGTGCCGGCCACATGGTATTCTTGCAGTGTATGCAAATAATAGGACCCGGCTGAGTGAAGAAATTCGCTCTTAGTTATTCAGACATGTACTTTATATTAAAAATACTATGATGTTCTGCTCAATACCACAGCGTTGCTTGTCAGTTGTTTAACCTTAACCAGTTGAGCATGTTCCTTGGTGGCTGACGATATGTGCATCTCTGATCACGAGCAGAAGTAGTGGGGGAGCATCATATCCGTGTGTTGAAAGGAATTCTTAGAGGTTTGAATGATTCACCTTTGGAAACATCATGATGATGATGATGATGATGGAAAACCCACAAAGATTCAGGTTTTGTGCCTTTTAGTACAAAGGATTATTATTATTATTACTATTAATTCTTCTTCTTCTTCTTATTATTATTATTATTATTATTATTATTATTATTATTATCATCATCATCATCATCATCATCATCATCATCATCATCATCATCATCATCATCATCGTCATCATCATCATTATTATTATTATTATTATTATTATTATTATTATTATTATTATTATTATTATTATTATTCTTATTATTATTAATGCGCCAAACTAGCAGAAACATAAACATGCCGGGTGAAATGCTTAGCGGTATTTCGTCCGTCTTCATGTTCTGAGTACAAATGACACTGGGGTCGATTTTGCCTTTTATCCTTTCGGAGTTGATAAATTAAGTACCGATTCGACTTTTACCCTCCCCCAAATTTCATGCCTTGTGCCTGCCTATAGTAGAAAAAATTGCTCGTAGCTTTTAAATGCTTAATTTGCTCGCGAATGTTTCAATGCTTTTCACTGTTTACTTTGCTCGTGTATATTTTAATGTCTTGACTGTTATTTCTAGCAACTCCTGTTGGTTTGCTCGTAGCTTTTAAATACTTAATTTGCTCGCGAATGTTTCAATGTTTTTCACTGTTTACTTTACTCGTGTATATTTTAATGTCTTGACTGTTATTTCTAGCAACTCCTGTTGGTTTGCTCGTAGCTTTTAAATACTTAATTTGCTCGCGAATGTTTCAATGCTTTTCACTGTTTACATTACTCGTGTATATTTTTATGTCTTGACTGTTATTTCTAGCAACTCCTGTTGGTTTGCTCGTAGCTTTTAAATACTTAATTTGCTCGCGAATGTTTCAATGCTTTTCACTGTTTACTTTACTCGTGTATATTTTAATATTTTGACTGGTATTTCTAGCAACTCCTGTTGGTTTGTTCGTAGCTTTTAAATATTCAATTTGCTTGCGAATCTTTTGTTTTCATTAGTCTAATGTTTTGACATGCCGGTGCCCTCGCCTCCTTTCTCGAGAATCTGACAGATAATGGAAGAGGCAGCGAACGCAGTTTTCTGATTGGCTGACAATTCTGAAAATTGTCAAAACATCAAACACCTGCACCATTTTCGTAAAATTTTTCTGGAATAAATGAATAACAAATTCAGATTCAGCGTCAAAAATTACATCTATAAGATACATTAAAAAAACGATAATTGTAAACAGTGACAAAAGCCACAAGATCCCAAAGTCTGAAATTTGTGGGGAGGAGAGTAATTGATTAAAACGACCCTAATGTTTCACTGGTATTTAATTTATCGACCTCGAAACGGTGAAAGGCAAAGTCGAACTCGGCGGAATTTGAACTCAGAACGCAGCAACGGACGAAATATCGCTAAGCTTTTCGTCCAGCGTGCTTACGATTCTGCCAGCTCGCCGCCTTATATTAATTAATAATATAATATAATAATATAATAAAATAATAATAATAATAATAATAATAATGCACGTAACAGGTGTTAGCTATCAATTCCTTAGCAGTCCATTTGTTACTTATAGCTACAATGTGTTGAAC
>NC_042997.1:38700231-38707731 GCF_006345805.1 Octopus sinensis
AGATAGAACAAATTACAAGGTAGAGCTTTTCTTTTGGGGTAAAAAAAAGGGAGTGGTGGTTTTCGATCAAAAGGGATCGTAAAAGGAAAGAAAGAGGACAAAAAAAGGGAAGGGTTTAAAAAAAAAAAGGTGTGATAGATAGATAGATAGATAGATAGATAGATAGATAGATAGATAGATAAGTTTCTTTATTGGCCAAACAGGGCGGTGCACACAGATGGGACAAGTTACAAGGTAGAGCTTTCTTTGGGGGATGAGGAGAAACCAAAAAACAAAGAAACAAAAAAGAAAAAGAAAGGGGTGGTGGCGTAGGTTTTCGATCAAGAGGGATCGTAAAGCGAAAAGAAAAGAACAAAAAAAAAGTGAATAAAATAAAAGGAATAAAAAGAAAAAAAAGAAAAAAGGAAAAGGAACAAAGGAAAGAGAAAAGAGAAATGAAAAAGAAGAAAAAAGGGGAAAAAAGGGAAGAGGAAAAAAAAACGATCAATAGGGATCGTGTATCACAGTGTTAGATAGATAGATAGATAGATAGATAGATAGATAGATGGATAGATAGATAGATAGATAGATAGATAGATAGATAGATAGATAGATAGATAGATAGATAGATAGATAGATGGATAGATAAGTTTCTTTATTGGCCACACAGGGCTGCACACAGATGGGACAAGTTACAAGGTAGAGCTTTTCTTTTGGGGGATGAAAAAACAACAAAAAAAAAGAGACTAAAAAAGGTGGCGTAGGTTTTCGATCAAAAGGGATCGTAAAAGAGAAAAAAAGAACAAAAAATTTAAAAATTTAAAAAAGAAAAGGAAAAGGAACAAAAGAAAAGAGAAATGAAAAAAAGAAGAAAAAAGGGGGAAAAAAGAAGAGGAAAAAAAAGATAGATAGATAGATACATACATACATACATACATACATACATACATACATACATACATATGTGTGTGCGTGCGTGTTTTTTATTCCCCACCACCGCTTGACAACTATAGTTGGTTTGTTTACGTCCCGTAACTTGGTTGTTCAGCGAAAACGACCCATAGAATAAGTGCCGGTTATATTTTAAAAACAAAGGCTCCGGGGTCGATTTGTTCGACTAAATTCTCCAAGGCAGTGCTCCAGCATGGCCACAACCCAGTAATTGAAATATATATGTATGCGTGGCATCTTGGGCAAGTGTCTTCTGCTATAGCCCCGGGCCGACCAAAGCCTTGTGAGTGGATTTTGTAGACGGAAACTGAAAGAAGCCTGTCGTATATATGTATATATATATATATATGTGTGTGTATGTGTTTGTGTGTCTGTGTTTGTCCCGCTAGCATTGCTTGACAACCGATGTTGGTGTGTTTACGTCCCCGTCACTTAGCGGTTCGGCAAAAAAGAGACCGATAGAATAAGTACTGGGCTTACAAAGAATAAGTCCCGGGGTCGACTTGCTCGACTAAAGGCGGTGATCCAGCATGGCCGCAGTCAAATGACTGAAACATGTAAAAGGGTAAAAGAGTATATATATAATATAAAATATGGAGAGAGATAGACAGATATATAGAGAGAAAGGCAAGAGAGAGAGAGGGGAACATAGAGAGTGAGAGACTACACAGAGGCGAAGAGACAGATGTACAATGTCAGTGATATAAAGAAGGAGAAAGAAAAACAAAGCGTAAAATTTTGTGGTAGGTGGAGAAAAAGGCGTGAGGGCGTCATACTGTGACCGTGTGTGTGTATGTGACAGCGACAGAGATAAAGTGGGAGAGAGAGAGAAAGAAAGAAAGAGAGATAGAGAGAGAGAGTCAGAGCGAAAGAGAGGCACCGACAGACAGGCAGACAGACAGTGATTGTGAGCGTGCGTGAGTACTTGTTTGTGTGCGCGTATTTGTACAAGTGTGCTTTTGTGGTGGTTGCGTTGTTGAGAAAGACATGAATGTGGACTTACGAGAATGTATTCTGTCTGTTTTCGTGCAGGCAAAGCAACAGAACAGATGAACATCCTGCATATAAATCAAGGATGAATACGACGACTAACGCCGCCAACAGATCACTATTAAAACAACATTACAGTGGCAATCTATCAAACTTCTCGGGGATAAATTCTTTGCCAGATCAATGTAATAGCACGGCTCTCTCGACTGATCACCTTACAGGTAAGTTTGTTGATTATTTTCGACTTGAAGATGTAAACACTTTATCAACTATTTCATTAAATGTTTATTATTTCATATATTTCTGTTGTGTTATGTTGTTTTTGTTTCATTTTACACTTCTCTCTCTATACTGTTATCAATGCAACTACAGAACATGTGCGTATATATAGTATATATATATATATATATATATATGTGTGTGTGTGTGTGTGTGTGTGTGTGTGTGTGTGTGTGTGTGTGTGTGTGTGTGTGTCTGAGTGTGTGTATGTGTGTGTGTATACAGAGGCGTGGTTGTGTAGTGGGAAGCTCGCTTCTCGACCACATGGTTGTGGGTTCAGTCTCACTGCGTGGCACCTTGGACAATTGTCTCCTTGTGGGTCCACAAGGCTTTCTGAGTGGATTTAGTAGATGGAAACTGAAAGAAGCCCGTCGTATATATGTGTGTGTGTGTGTTTGTGTGTGTGTGTTTGTGTGTGTGTGAGTGTGTCTTTGCGTCTGTGTCTGTCCCCCACCATCGCTTGACAACCGGTGCTGGTGTGTTTATGTCCCCGTAACTTAGTGGTTCAGCCAAAGAGACTGAAAGAATAAGTACTAGGCTTCAAATCGTAAGGTCGATTTGTTCGACTAAAACCCTTCAAGGAGGTACCCCAGCATGGCCGCAGTCAAGTGACTGTAACATGTAAAGAACAAGAAACAGAAGACACACACACACACACACACACCACACACACACACACACACACACCACACACACACACACACACCACACACACACACACACACACGCACAAAGGTGTGTATGTGCATGCCTGTGTCTGCGTGTGTAATAGATATAAATGTATGTTTGTGTATATACGGCCATATATACACATACATAAGTATATATATATATATATAGAGAGAGAGAGAGAGAGAGAGGGGGGACAGAGGAGAGAGAACGTGAGAGAGAGGAGGGAGAGTGCGAGAGAGAGAGAGAGAGTGGGAGACAAGCAATGAGAGTGAGAGACAGCGGGAAAGAGAGAGAAGGAGGGCAGACATACACAAACACTCACACACATATGTAGTTTGTTTTTATGTGAAGTTATGCATAAAAAAATTAATTTAGCATTAAACAGAAGGACTAATCAATGAATTTTGGCAGAGTACGTAGTTTTTAATTTAACAAGGAATACACACACACACACATACACACACACACACACAATACATACATACATACATACATACATACATACATACATACATACATACATACATACATACATATGGATGTATGTGTATAACTTTTATTAACAAGGTATAATGCCTTACAACCACACAATTGTTTTGATAGGCTGTTGTTTTTCTTCAAAGGCTAAAACGATTATCCTTTGAAAAAAAAAATGCAAGGATATATATATTTATATATATAGAATCATTTGTTTAATAAAAGTAATGTCATCTCTGCGTTTGAAACGGTTTGGGTACTTTTTAAGAGTTATGGTCAACTCGATCCGTAGGTATGCAACGAACATATCACACAAACACGCGTGCGTCAACAAATATCTATATATATATATTTGTAATTGTATGTGAATGTGTGTGTGTGTATAGACATATGCATAGGAATGCAGTAAACAAACGTGAATAAAAAAAGCAGCCAATTCATATATATATACATATCTATATATATTTAGCTTAGATGTATATGTGTGTGTGGAAGTGTGAATTATCGCATATTAGCCACTAACTTTATCGTGTCGTTGTAAATCATGATTTAGCAGCTGTTTACAAAGGTTACAGAATTTAAAGAGATTAAGCATATGGTTCAAAACAAAATATAGAAATAAAGAAAATATTTCAAAGGGAATCATTATTCGTTACCTCGTGTTTTTAGCAAGCATATCTTCTCTATAAATATATTCTGTAAACTTCGTAAACAACTTAAATTGCACGCCTGACGGGAAACTTGTTTGTCGCAACAGTGTATCACAGATATATATGTTTATATGTCGTATTTCGTATGCCGTTATGTTCTGAGTTCAAATTCCGCCGAGGTCGACTTTGCCTTTCATCCTTTCGGGGTCGATAAATTAAGTACCAGTTACGCACTGGGGTCGATATAATCGACTTAATCCGTTTGTCTGTCCTTGTTTGTCCCCTCTATGTTTAGCCCCTTGTGGGTAATAAAGAAATATATATGTTTATATGTCGTATTTCGTCTGCCGTTATGTTCTGAGTTCAAATTCCACCGAGGTCGACTTTGCCTTTCATCCTTTCGGGGGTCGATAAATTAAGTACCAGTTACGCACTGGGGTCGATATAATCGACTCAATCCGTTTGTCTGTCCTTGTTTGTCCCCTCTGTGTTTAGCCCCTTGTGGGTAATACAGAAATATATATGTTTATATGTCGTATTTCGTCTGCCGTTATGTTCTGAGTTCAAATTCCGCCGAGGTCGACTTTGCCTTTCATCCTTTCGGGGGTCGATAAATTAAGTACCAGTTACGCACTGGGGTCGATATAATCGACTCAATCCGTTTGTCTGTCCTTGTTTGTCCCCTCTGTGTTTAGCCCCTTGTGGGTAATACAGAAATATATATGTTTATATGTCGTATTTCGTCTGCCGTTATGTTCTGAGTTCAAATTCCGCCGAGGTCGACTTTACCTTTCATCCTTTCGGGGTCGATAAATTAAGTACCAGTTACGCACTGGAGTCGATATAATCGACTTAATCCGTTTGTCTGTCCTTGTTTGTCCCATCGGTGTTTAGCCCCTTGTGGGTAATACAGAAATATATATGTTTATATGTCGTATTTCGTCTGCCGTTATGTTCTGAGTTCAAATTCCGCCGAGGTCGACTTTACCTTTCATCCTTTCGGGGTCGATAAATTAAGTACCAGTTACGCACTGGAGTCGATATAATCGACTTAATCCGTTTGTCTGTCCTTGTTTGTCCCATCGGTGTTTAGCCCCCTGTGGGTAGTAAAGAAATATGTGTGTGTGTGTGTTGTGTGTGTTGCGTGTGTGTGTGTGTATGTATGTATGTATGTATATATGTGTGCGCGCATGCGTGTGCGTGTGGCGGGGTTAGCGCATTCGACAAACAAAACGTATCGTGGTATTTGTTTAGCATTTGTATATTCCGGGTTCAAATCGCGCTGTGTACAGCATTTCTATTTATTCCCCTAATGTTGACTAATGTAGTAAAGGTTTGCACCATCGACTGTTATACGACACCTAATTTCTCAATTAGTCCCTGTATGAGAAATCCCTACATATCTATACATGTTTGCTTCTGTGTGTGTGTGTGAGCGCGCACGTGTGGCTCTTTATGCGTATCATGTACACATACGGCTAAAGTCACCTGTAAATATATGTACATGTATATATATCCATGCACAATACAAATATTTATACGTATGTGTATATATAAGGTGCAGAAATGACAACGGTGGATCTTGAAGCACATAAAGCTATTGGGCCGAAGGCGACCTTCAACATATTTTCTCCAACAGATTCTATCCAAAAAAATTCCGACATGATATTACTTATATCTTTATGTACTTCGAGAGCCACTGTTCAAAGAAAAACCAGACTTATTTCACACTTTCTCGAAAGTTTATAAGTACAGACGGTATCAACAATTTGTGGGTGTGTGTGCATATGTGCAATGTATGTGGTTCAATGTGGAGGCGCAATGGCCCAGTGGCTAGGGCAGCGGACTCGCGGTCGGAGGATCACGCTTTCGATTCCCAGACCGGGCGTTGTGCGTGTTTATTGAGCGAAAACACCTAAAAGCTCCACGAAGCTCCGGCAGGGGTTGGTGGCGACCCCTTTTGTACTCTTTCGCCACAACATACTCTCACTCTCTCTTCCTGTTTCTTGAGTAACGCTGCGATGGACTGGCGTCCCGTCCAGCTGGGGGGAACACATACGCCACAGAAACCGGGAAACCGGGCCCATGAGCCTGGCTAGGCTTCAAAAGGGCAACATTTTTATGTGGTTCAATATATAAAAAAAATTTTACTTTTAAAACATAAAACGCTGTAAATCTTATCATTAAACTGATTCTTATTGTATTAAGACTGGAGAAATGACAAATAAATACAGAATATTATGTATCGTACACAGTGGAACTGTATGCGATACATAGGCGCAGGAGTGGCTGTGTGGTAAGTAGCTTGCTTACCAACCACACATTTCCGGGTCCAGTCCCACTGCATGGCACCTTAGGAAAGTGTCTTCTACTATAGCCTCGGGCCGACCAAAGCCTTGTGAGAGGATTTGATAGACGGAAACTGAAAGAAGCCTGTCGTATATATATATATATATATATATATATATATATATATATATATATATATATATATATATATTATATATATATGGTGAATTGAAGAAAAGGGCTGAACGCAGATTGAACAGAAATCGTTTTATTTATTCAAAACGATTTCTGTCAATATGCGTTCAGCTCTTTTCTTCAATTCACCAATAATGTTTTAATTTCAATTATCCGAACCAACGCACGGTTGCTACGCCAGATGGTTGTACCTCCAACCGTGCTGTTCACTGCTGTGATTTTTGCTACTAAGGTATCGGTTAAACTTTTGATTAATCTACTACAAGATTATTCATCTTTCTATTTCACATGATATATATATATATATATATATATATATATATATATATATATGTATATGTGTATGTGGTGGTGTGTGTCTGTGTTTGCCCCCACCAACATCACTTGACAACCAATGCTGTATGTTTACGTCCCCGTTACATAGCGGTTCGGCAAAAGAGACCGATAGAATAAGTACTAGGCTTACAAAGAATAAGTCCCGGAGTCGATTTGCTCGATTAAAAGGCGGTGTTCCAGCATGGCCGCAGTCAAATGACTGAAACAAGTAAAAGAGTAAAGAGTAAAGAGTAAGAGAACTTTGAACGATTTTCCAGGAAAGCAGTTTCCTTCCGTCCGGCAAATGATGTATCAAATTACTTTACAATGAGAGTGAGATGAGATTAAAATGAAATTTGCCGCTTATGAAGGTGATGTACTGGACGAGTATATATGAACGTCACATAATCTCATCATTCCTAAACTCCATAATAGATTTTTAAAACATTGTGTTTTTGTGCAATATCGTCGGCATATATGTTTCTTTATTGCCCACAAGGGGCTAAACACAGAGAGGACAAACAAATACAGACAAAGGGATTAAGTCGATTATATCGACTCCAGAGCGTAACTGGTACTTAATTTATCGACCCCGAAAGGATGAAAGGCAAAGTCGACCTCGGCGGAATTTGAACTCAGAACGTAGCGACAGGCGAAATACCGCTAAGCATTTCGCCCGGCGTCCTAACGTTTCTGCTAGCTC
>NC_042997.1:38712731-38837731 GCF_006345805.1 Octopus sinensis
AAATCGTTAGCACGCTGGACGAAATGCTTAACAGTATTTTGTCTGTCGCTACGTTCTGAGTTCAAATTCCACCGAAGTCGACTTTGTCTTTCATCCTTTCGGGGTCGATTAAATAAATACTAGTTACGCATTGGGACCGATATAATCGACTTAATCCGTCTGTCTATCCTTGTTTGCCCTCTCTGTGTTTAGCCCCTTGTGGGTAGTAAAGAAATAGGTAATTCATCTGTCTTTACGTTCTGAGTTCAAATTTCGGGGTCGATAAATTAAGTACCAGTGAAACACGGGGGTCGATGTAATCGACTAGATCTCTCCCCCATAACTTCAGGCCGTGTGCATTTAGTAGGAATGTTTATTACTATTATACTTATTCAACATTTTGTAGTTTCAGGCAAATTTCTACTGCATCACCTGCTACACCCCCATGTTGTTGGGGCGTGTGCATTTTTTTATGCTGGTAAGAGACTGCAAAATCTTCCCAGTATTGTATTGCGTAATTTCCTTTTGTTATGGGGTCTGGTACAGTCTCTCGTTGTATCAGTGTTGGTATTGTGTGTTGTGTGTAATGTGTTGGGTATCCAGTCTGTTGATAGTTGTATATTTTAGTGGATTTTTCTATTAGTTTGTCTATTTCGGTTTGCGGCACTTTTCCCTCTCGCAGGTATATCGTCAGACATTTGCAGGTGTATTTTCCAAGATTTTTTTCACTTATATGAGTATTTCTTCTTCTCCTCCGTATTTAATAATTTTTTTTTTACATCATCCCTATTTGCTTCGGGCATAGTTTTGCAGAGTAGAACGCATATAGCACTTCAAAATAGCTGTCATCCGTCCACCGTTCTCTTCTGGTTTTATTTATCGCTTCAGCAGTGACATTAAGAAAGAGTCTGTCTCTTCAGTGTTAACTTTTTGACAGATCACCGTCTCTTCGACATGAGCTAAATTACTTTCATGTCGTTGTCGCCTGAAACTCACAGGCAGAAATCCATCTCTATTTGTTTTCACAGTTTTATTACTGAGCATATCTGCGTTTTTCTCTCTGTTTAAATGAGACTTGTTTCAGCTTATATTTATTATTATTTCTCTTTTTAAGTTGTTTAAATACTGTGTGCGCTATGTTACCTTGTTCATGTGCAAAAGGCTGTACGTGTGTGTACTATTTCGGAGCAGTGTTTTATCGCTCTCACATGTTAAACGTCCCCCGTATCTTCCTTTATTTTAATAATAATAATTATTATTATTGAGTGAGAGAGCAGTGCATGCCATCAAAGTGACACTGGGGTAAAATATACGAAGCCCAGTATACCCACCATGACTAACCGTCTGATGAGGGTACACCAGGCACATGGCCCTGCAGGTGGGGCCCGGTTAGAATTTTCTTCTGGTCGAGTAGCCCATCCCGCTCGAAAGGTCTCTGAATAAGGATTGATTAAGGATGTTGAACGAACCACCCTTGTTTCCAAAGGTGAATTATTCAAAATCTCATTATTATCATTATTATTATTCAGTAGTTTTATTTTTATAGCGTGCTTTCACTTCACTACCGAGCGCAGCTCTGTGTGCCTTGGGTATGTGCTGTGATTTGTTGTGATGCTCTGATGGTTATTGTATGGAAAGTGTTCTGCGTAGGATGTGTGCAGTGCCTAGTAGTGCAATTTTCTGTATGCTATATGTGTTTGTAAGTCCTGATTTTTTTTGTTATCTATTTGTCTGAATATTTTTTTATCATGCCTAATGCACCTACTATGATAGGAATTGTTTCTGTTTTCAGATTCCACATTCTAGTTACCTCTATTTCCAGGTCTTTGTATTTTGAGAGTTTCTCCATTTCTTTTAGAGACACGTTGTCATCTGCCGGTATTGATACATCAATTAGAAAGCATTTTTTTTCTTCATGATCTCTGACAACTATATCTGGTCTGTTGGCCTTAATTTCTCTATCTGTGTGTATCGGCATATCCCAGAGTATGGTTGCTTTATTATTATAATTATTAATATTATTATTATTATTATTATTATTATTATTATTATTATTATTATTATTATTATTATTATATTATTATTATTATATCATCATCATCATTATTTTTATTATTATTATTATTATTATTATTATTATTATTATTATTATTATTTTATTATTATTATTATTATTATTATCATCATCATCATTATTATTATTTTTATTATTATTATTATTATTATTATCATTATTATTATTATTATTATTATTATCATTATCATTATTATTGTTGTTATTATTATTATTATTATTATTATTATTGCTGCTGCTGTTGTTGTTGTTGTTGTTGTTGTTGATGTTGTTGTTTTTGTTGTTGTTGTTAAGGTGTCAAGCAGACAGCACACTGAATAAAATGCCTAGCGGCATTTGACTTGCTCTGAATTCATATTCCACGGAGGTCGACGTTGCTCTTCGTCCTTTCGGAATAGTTGAAATAACTACCAGTTGAGTACTGCTGTCGATGATATCGATTAGCCCCCCCCTCCCCCTCAAATTTCAGGTCTTGTGCTTATAGAGAAAGGATTTTAAAAACTTTTTATGCAACGAGCGAACAGAATCATTACCGCACCGGACAAAATGTTTAAAGGAATTTCTTCCGATCTTGTGATTTGAGTCCAAATTCCACTCTGGTCGATTTTGACTACCCCTCTGATAAGGGTACACCAGGCACTTGCATCACAACCTTATGTGCGCCATAATGATTTAATATGAAGATAAACAATGCGCCCCAGCATGGCCACAGCTCATGAGCTGAAACTGGAAAAATCGAAAAATCAAAACCTTGCAAGTGGGGCCTGGTTAAAATTTTCTTCAGGTCAAGTAGCCCATCCCGCTCAAAAGGTCCCTCGATAAGGGTTGTTTAAGAATGATGAACAAAACACCCATGTTTCCAATGAGGATTGTTTTTCCAAACCCCAAAGAATTCCTCTAAACTCATGGCTATGATGCTCCCACACTACTTCTGCTCGGGAATTAGAGATGCACACATCGTCAGCCACTAAGGGACATGCTCAACTGGTTAAGGTCAAACAACTGACAAGCAAATCTGTGTTATTGAGCAGAATTTTTGCTGTACCCTGTCTTTTATACCAAGATAAAACAATGTACATGATAGCACTTCCAATCAGTTAAGATAAGATGCCATTAGAGCCACTGCCTGGTACTGCATCAGGACATTATTATTGTCATTATTATTATTATTATTATTATTATTATTATTATTATTATTATTATTATTATTTGTTTGACTTTTGCTTTATATTTGTACAAGTTGGCTCCAAGTCTCACCCAGAGACCTCAAGAGACAACAGGTTGGAAGTTCACGTTATTGTTATGCCTAGTGTGTCATATATTTGGTTGTTTTTTTTGTGTTGTACTAGTGGATGTCTAAAAAATGAAAAATATAAATAAATAAAAAAAATAAATAAAAAATAAGAATTTTAAAAAAATGTTTATTTTAAACCGTGAGATTACATAGAATGTATTTTGCGTAGGATATGAGCAGTTCCCATGAGCACTATCTTTTGAATTTCTGCCATTTTTGGGTTTCCTGGTATCTGAGTTAGGTAGCTATCATTCCTATTATTATTATTATTATTATTATTATTATTATTATTATTGAGTGAGTGAGCAGAGCATGCCATCAAAGTGACACTGGGGTAAAATATACGAAGCCCAGTATACCCATCATGACTACCCGTCTGATAAGGGTACACCAGGCACATGCATCACAACCATATGTGCGCGACATGGTGATCTCATATCAAGATAAACAGCACATGACCTTGCAGGTGGAGCCCAGTTAGAATTTTCTTCAGATCGAGTAACCCATCCCGCTCAAAAGGTCCCTGAATAAGGGTTGTTTAAGGACGTTGAACGAAGCACCCATGTTTCCAGAGGTGAATTATTCAAACCCCAAAGAATCCTTCTCAACACATGGCTATGATGCTCCCCCACTACTTCTGCTCGTGATCAGAGATGCACACATCGTCAGCCACTAAGGGACATGCTCAACTGGTTACGGTCAAACAACTGACAAGCAAATCTGTAGTATTGAGCAGAATATTTGCTGTAGCCCATCTTTTATACCAAGACAAAACAATGTACATGATAACACTTCCAATCAGTTAAGATCAGAAGCCATGAGAGCCACTGCCTGGTACTACATCAGGGCATTTATTGTCATTATTATTATTATTATATTATTATTATTATTATTATTATTATTATTATTATTATTATTGTAGTAGTAGTAGTAGTAGTAGTAGTAGTAGTAGTAGTAAGGCAGTGAGCTGGCAGAATCGTTATAGCACGCTGGACGAACTGCTTAGCGGTGTTTCGCCCGTCGCTACTTTCTGAGTTCACATTCTGCTGAGGTCGACTTTTAAGCACTGGGGTTGATGTAATTGAATTACCTCCTCCTCCCCCGACATTTCTGGCCTTGTGCTAAAATTTGAAGCCATTGTCGTTGTTGTTGTTGTTGCTGTTGTTGTTTTTGTTGTTACGAGAGTTTCTAAGTTCGCGCAGAGTCTTTTGCTTACCCTAGTATTTATCTATAAATAAACACTTAACCCAAATATCTACGCGAGCTGTGCACACACAGCAGTAGAATATATTGGCATGTGTGAGAATCTGTAATGCAGGACGATATTAGGCCTGCGTATCGTACTTGTGTGTGTGTGTTCGTGTGTGTGTTCGTGTGTGTGTGTGTGTGTGTGTGTGTGTGTGTGTGTGTGTAAAGGCGTGTTCGTATCTTTATGGGTGAGAGTATGGAAGTGTAATATCCATTCAGAAGATAAATGCACACGCGTATTTAATTGTTACGTACACTGGCTTAAAGTACACATGTACTGCTTATAAAAAGCAATCGCCATTGTCACATACAAGCACACGCACACACACTTACTTATACATCCCATCCTGACACTCTATTCACCACCGATTCAACAAATACTCACCATCCAACTACCCCCCGCCCCACTCTGTCTCATCTATACTCACGGTGATGTTTACACAAATGTATGAATGAAATCCGTATTTGATTACGTGTGTACGTTATAGTGGATGTTTTTACGCCTATGAATGGAATACGACGAACAAGATTGTTTATGATATAAAGGGACAAATGACGAAAGAATTTATTTATTTCTCTGATTTTTATCTATTTCTATATCTATACCTATATCTATATCTATTTCTCTCTTCTCACGACCACACACACACGCACACACATACACACTCGCACACACATATATATACATACATCCATCCATACATACATATATACATGCATATATATATATATATATATATATATATATATATATATATATGCATGTATGTACGTCCATGCGTGTGTATATACACATTTATGTGTGCGTGTGTGTATATATATACATATATATAAAACAGTACTGGGAGAATAAAGAACGGAACGAAGCGAACGAATCGAATCGAACCCGACGCGAAGGCGCTGTCAAACAATAGTGTATATATATATATATATATACACGCACACACATACACATATATACATGCATATATGTGTGAGTGAGGGCATTCCCTTGGTTACGACGACGAATGTTCCATTTGATTCGATGAACAGAACGGACTGCTCCTGAAATTAACGTGCTGAGCACTCCACAGACACTCCACATGTGACAAGGTTAACCCTTTGAAATACAGCAACAATTTCATCTTCATCCAACTGAGTGGACTCTAGCAACGTGAAATAAAGTGTCTGGCTCAAAATACACGCTGCACTGCCGCGTATCGAGCTCACGACCTTACGATCGTAAACCGTATACGCTACCCACTAAGCTGCACCCCTTCACATCATTAACTGAAAGCGAATCGATCGATCGATCGATCTAACTGATTTCAGATCCTGTTAGACTTTCACCAGAAAGTATATGGACCCCAACACTTGACTGGTACTTTATTTTATTGATCTCGAAAAGAAGATAAGTAAAGTTGACTTCGGCGGTATTTGAACTCGGAACGTAATGACGGTGTACATACCGCAAAATATTTTGTCCGGTGAGGGCGTGGTTGTGATAAGAAGCTTGCTTCCCAATCACATACCTCCGGGTTCAATCCTACTGCGTGGCGCCTTGGGCAGGTGTCTTCTACTATAGCCTGGGGCCAACTAAAGCCTTGTGAGTGGATTTGGTAGACATGGCTATGATACTCCCCCACTACTTCTTGTGATCAGAGATGCACAAATCGTCAACCACTAAGGGACATGATCAACTGGTTAAGGTCAAACAACTGACAAGCAAGTCTGTCTTATATGAATGTGTGTATGTGTGTGTATATTTGTGTGTGTGTGTATCCATATATATGTATGTGTGCGAGTGTCTTTGTATGTTTGTCTTTAACCCTCACACCGCTTGACAATGGGTGTTGGAGAGTTTACGTCCCCGTAAACTAGCGGTTCGGCAAAAGAGGCCGATAGAATAAGTACCAGGCTTTAAAGAAATAAAAGTACTGGGATTGATTTGTTCGACTATAAAATATTGTTGAAGGCGGTGCCCCAGCATGGCTGGAGTCTAATGACGGAAACAACAATAATAAATGCCCCCTTTTAAAGCCTAGCCAGGCTCATGGGCCCGGTTTCCCGGTCTCAATGGCGTATGTGTTCCCCAGCTGGACGGGACGCCAGTCCATCGCAGCGTTACTCATTTTTGCCAGCTGAGTGGACTGGAGCAACGTGAAATGAAGTGTTTTGCTCAAGAACACAACTCGTGGACCGGTCCAGGAATCGAAACCACAATCTTTACGATCATGATGCTGACACCCTGACCACTAAGCCACGCGCCTCCACAATGACGGAAACAAGTAAACGATAAATGATAAATGGTAAAGGTGTAACAGGAAATAAGAAGATAACTGCAACGATGAGTATAGCTATAAATGAAGCAGAGCCTGTATCTGGAAACGTACAGGTAAATATTCCAAACGTGAATATTTATAAATGTAACTACATATATATATATATATACATATACATATAAATCTGAATGGAAACGAATGGGTAACTGTATTTCTTTATAAATATATTTCTAAGAGTAATTGTAATTATATTTCATATCGTTGTAATTACAATTAAATTCTATATCTACATTTACGATTATCTTTATATTTATTAACTGTTACTCTTACGTTTGGAAGTGTCTTTTCATTTGCATAGATTCTGTTCCAGTTAAATTTACATCCTCAGTTATATTTTCTATTACATTTGTCATTGTACATTCATTTCTATAGGGTTGGTGCATAATTATTGCTGCTTTTTTTCAACAAATTTTATTCAACAGAAACAATAGCGACAAGTAACAAAAACGTCTTTAAATGATTATTCCGGAGCATATTCACCATCTACTTCAATTACTGCTTCCCATTCGCCTCGCAGATGGTCATACCGTCATTTTAAGATGTATTTTTGTTAAATATTGTTATTGCTTTTGTTGAATAAATTTGTTGAAAAAAGCTGCAAGAATTATGCACCAACCCAATATTAACTTTAGCAGCATTTAAAATTGTATTTACATGTACATTCGTAATTATAAGTCAATTTACAAATCTAGTTACTGCATGTACTCTTACATTTTACAGTTACAGCTGCAGATTGTCTTTCACTTTGTTTTGTTTTTATTTTGTTTGTTGTTTGTTTGTTTTTTTACATTCGCAATCACTGTTAAACTTATATTTGCAGGAACATTTAGATTATAGGTTACAGAGCGTTTCAAAAGTCTATTTTATATTCTAAGAATTCTTATATCATGAACTACAAACGGTAGCATTATTGAACTGGTACCATTTTAAAGCTAAAAGTGTCAAGTTTTCTTATGTAAATTAAATTTTAATCTAATTAATTTAGTTTAACTTAATTTTTTTTTTGGTTTTTTTTTCTCTTTTGAAATCTAATGATGTTACAAAACAAGAGAAGCCATTTTGTATGCTAGAGTACGCTAAAACAGAATCATAGACATGTATTCAACGAAAGTTTTGTACAACGTTTACCAAGCAGGTACCAGACAGACGTTCCATTTTGAATTGGTATGCAAAATTTAAGGAGGAGGGGTGTTTGTGCCTGGCAAAGAGAACAGGACCTCCTGTGCAAAATTCATGGCGAATAGGTTTATGTGTCCTCCAACTGTTGAACAAATTTCAGCTCGTATGGTATGAACTGCAGCCGTCTCCTTAAGACGTGCCAAACAGTTGTTGAAGGGAGCTGAAGTTCTCGACTGGCAATTGTGACTGATTTCTAGAGGCTGCGCTGGAAGGTTTACCGAACTTGTTCAACCGTTTCATCTGAAGTTGACGGGCATCCTGTTCTGTTTTACAAGCCACATAGCCCCTCCTCCTTAGATTTTGCATACCAATTCAAAATGGAACTTCTGTCAGGTGCCTGCTTGGTTAAACGTTGTACGAAATTTGCGTTGAACATGTATCCATGATTCAGAGTTTTAACGTATTTTAAGACGCAAAATTACTTCTCTTGTTTTGTGAATGACATTACTAGATCTGAAAAGATACAAAAAAAAATTCAAATCTAATTTATTAAAATCAAATTAACAGAAGAAAACTTGACACTTTTAGTTTTTAAACGGTATCAGTTCAGTCATATTACTATTTGTAGTTCATGATATGAGTTCTTAGAATGTGAGATAGACTTTTGAAACACCCTGTATTTTGACAGACATAGAGCATACAAACAGTTGTGGTCACAAATACATTTACGTATATTTACATCAACGTTCAGCAATAAAACTTATAACTAGATGTAAATATATATATTTAGCTGTACATTAATAGTAAATGAATCTGTTCTTGTACATGGAACTAACGATATAAATGTAACTAAATATAGCGGGCATATAACATTGGAACAGAACTGTTTGTGTAAGTATAAGCGTAACCGTATCCGTAAATACAAGTGTCAATTAAAACAAATTCTGGCGAAGCAACGTTGAATAAAATATATTTGTGTAAAGCTATATTTAGCACGTCCGAGTGTATTCGGACGTGAGAAAAACGATACGCTGCAGAAATAGACAGAGAGAAAATTCTCCTCCTAGACGATATGTGAGGCAACAGTGACTGGGAATGTGAGTAAACGTTAATGTAACTGCAAATGCAAAGCAATTATATTGTGGAAGGGAGATTTGGACGCGATTCTTCTTTTATTTTTAGTACTTTACACGATACACTATATTTCTTTTTATTGGCAGGAAAGATGGTAAAATATTTTTCTTGATTCGTTTGAACTAAACAGATATTATCCATTACCCCGATTATATCAAGGCATCAACATTGGCATTAATGAGTGTCATCTCAAAGTGGCGAACTGGCAGAATCGTTAGCATGCTGGGCGAAATGCTTAGCGGTATTTCGTCTGTTGTTACATTCTGAGTTCAAATTCGCCGAGGTCGACTTTGCCTTTCATCCTTTCGGGATCGATGAAATAAGTACCAGTCGATGTAATCGACTACCCCCGCCTTCCCCCCAAAATTTGCAAGGTCTTGTGCCTAGAGTATAAAAAATTATTGAATGTCATCTCAAGGCGGTGAGCTGGCAGAATCGTTTGCACGTCGGTCGAAATGCTTAGCGGTATTTCGCCCGTCGCTACGTTCTGAGTTCAAATTCCACCGAGGTCGACTTTGCCTTTCATCCTTTCGGGGGCTGATGAAATAAGTACCAGTAATACACTGGGGTCGATATAACCGACTTAACCCCTCCCTGCAAATTTCAAGCCTTGTACCTAGAGTAGAAGAGATTATTAAATCTCATCTCACTCTCACAAATCTGTTGTCCATATTTCCAACAACAAATTCTTCATCAGCAGATGGTTTTAGCGATAATAAGTCCGTACCACTTATAATACAGGTTACTAGATCATATTTGTGGAGGCGCAATGGCCCAGTGGTTAGGGCAGCGGACTCGCGGTCATAGGATCGCGGTTTCGATTCCCTGACCGGGCGTTGTGAGTGTTTATTGAGCGAAAACACCTAAAAAAGCTCCACGAGGCTCCGGCAGGGTATGGTGGTGATCCCTGCTGTACTCTTTCACCACAACTTTCTCTCACTCTTACTTCCTGTTTCTGTTGTACCTGTATTTCAAAGGGCCGGCCTTGTCACTCTCCGTGTCACGCTGAATATCCCCGAGAACTACGTTAAGGGTGCACGTGTCTGTGGAGTGCTCAGCCACTTACACGTTAATTTCACGAGCAGGCTGTTCCGTTGATTCGGATCAACCGGAACCCTCGTCGCCGTAACCGACGGAGTGCTTAAAGAAAACTAGATCATATTTACAGTTACACTTAACTAACCTGTTGAATCTTCCTTCTCAAATATCTCATATCTGTTAGCGTACACATGACTTTTGAGTAAAAGTACAATATTATGTTGTTGCTACCATGGTTAACGTCCCATCAGAGACAAGAATTTAATCAAAATGTGACCAACAGCGGTCCATGATTGGAGTTTAATCAATAAATATGCAATAGCCCCATATGTCCGAAATTCCAAAGTAAACAAAAGTAAAACGAAAACACAGAGAAAAAGCAAGGAATATACCAGAGGTATATAAATGCTCATCAATAACTAATAATCTTAGACAGTGGCAGAGCAATTCAGTTGGGTTCTCGTCACTTATTGAAAGCTTTCACACCTCCAGAATGACACGAAAGGTGAATATAAGTACGTGAGTTGTGTGTTTTCGTAAGTCGATAAAACTGTCATGGTGTGATTGATTCAGTTTAGTACATTTTCAAATAAAGCACTGTTTTGCGGGGCAGGGATCAACAGTAAATGTAAATGTAACAGTTATTGCATCTGTAAACAAACACACACACGCGCACACACAAACACACGCACACATACACACATACATACATACATACATACATACATACATACATACATACATACATACATACATACATAAATACATACATACATGAATATATACATGCATACATACATACATACATACATACATACATACATGTCATTATTCAGTTTTATTTCAAGATTTCTCGCCAGTAGAGGTGCCGGTTTCTATGTATGTATGTACGTATGTATGTATGTATGTACCCCTGTTTTCATGTATACGAGCAGAATTGTATGTTTTTATGTATGTATTTTATGCATATAGTTGCATGTCTAGACATGCTCATATATATATATGTGTGTGTGTGTGTGTGTATACGTTTGTGCATCTGTGTCTGTCTCCTCAACATCGCTTGACAACCGATGCTGGTGTGTTTACGTCCCCGTAACAGCGGTTCGGCAAACGATTAAAGAGAAAAGAATATATACTTAAATGATAAACTGGAAAGTTTTACAGATTTTTACATTTCCAGTGATGGCTTGGATCTGTATGTATGTATGTATGTCATTATTCAGTTTATTACAAGATTTCTTGCCAATAGAGAAAGAACCGTTTTCTAACCTAGATCCAAGGCTCCTTCATTGGAATTTCAACATCAACAACAGGGTCTCTCTCACTCTCGCTATATATATATATATATATATATATTATATATATATATATATATATATATATATATAATATATATATATATATATATATATCTGTCTATTTATCTATCTATCTCCAACCTTTTGCCATTCTTTTAACCTGCCTGTACACTTATCCTCATTCCTCTCCCCAAAGTCATCACGTGACTTTTCCTTTTCTTTTCAAGTGAGCCATTCTTTTAAATTAACCGTTCTACTAATCAGTCCAGTTTTTTCTCCATCTCTTAGTTTGTCTACATCTTGTATCTTGTTTCTCTCGACAACGAAAAGTACATTATCTTCCTCCCCTTCTCTCTCTCTCTCTCTTCCTCTCTTTCTCTTCCTATATATATATGATTTTAAGGTGGTAATAGTGGCTTTTAGCTTTTATTTCTTGCAGTGCGTGGTGAGCCGTAAAGCCAATCCCTTGTTATAATTATATATATAATTATAAAATAATTTGTAAAATTGATTTTACCCTTTTATTATATATAAATAATATTTGCACACACACACACACATATACATACATACATATACATATATATATGACGGGCTGCTTTCAGTTTCCGTCTATTAAATCCACTCACAAGGCTTTGGTCGTCCGGAGGCTACAGTAGAAGACATTTGCCCAAAATGCCATATATATATTAACTGCAGCCCGGAGCAACGCCTTGAAGTGTTTTTGTTGAACAATTCGACTCCAGGACGTATTTTTAAGCCTAGTACTTATTCTATCAGTTACTTTGCTGAATCGCCATGTTACGGGGACGTAAACACACCAACACCGGTTTCAAGCGACGATGAGGGGGACAAACACAGATACAAAGACACACACACACACACACACACACACACACACACACACATATATATATATATATATATATATATATGCGTGTGTGTGGATATAAACGACAGGCTTCTTTCAGTTTCTGCCTGCCAAATCCACTCACAAGGTTTTGGTCGGCCCACGGCTATAGTGGAAGACACGTGCCTGAGGTGTGACGCAGTGGGACTGAACCTTGAATCACGTGGTTGAGAAGCAAGCTTCTTACCACACAGCCACGCCTGCGCGTATTTGTCTAACTTTTTTATTCGATGTGTTCGAAATTACCACTATCTTTCCTGTCAGCTGACTTCGCACAGCCCGTCTTACTTTTGTCGCTAACTTGACAGACATTTTGTATATACGAATATCTCTTTTTTGTTACTACCTTTGCCTATTTGTCTTTCGTTATATATTTTTTATTTGTTCTACCCATAATTTGCCTTTATTTGCCGTTCGTTGTATAATACATGACTCAAACCAAACACAATAGCAAAACGTACTAATGCAAAACAGTACAGGCAAGTGTCTGTACTTCCCCAACACCAACACAAACAAGAACATACAATGCCGTACACACTTCAGCAACACGGCGCTGTAGTAAGTACTACAGTAAAAATGTACCTGAAACTATTAAATGTCTTTCTACTATAGGCACAAGGCCTGAAATTTGAGGGCGGGGACTAGTCGATAACATCGATCCGAGTACTTGACTCGTACTTATTTTATCGATTCCGAAAGGATGAAAGTCAAAGTCGATGGAATCGGCGGAATTTGAACTCAGAACGTGGCGAACGTACCGCTAAGCATTTCGTCCAGCGTGCTAACGATTCTGCCAGCTCGCAGCCTTCAAATGTCGAATAATAGGCCCCAATCATAGTGATTTCAAATTTTTGTACAAGGCCAGCAATTTCTAGCGAGTGGGTAAGTAGATTTATTTTATCGACCCCGAAAGGATGAAAGACACAAGTCGACCTCGGCGGAATTTGAACGCAGAACGTAAAGAGCCGGAAGAAATGCCACTAAGCCTTATGTCCGATTTTGCGAACGATTCAACCGATTCACGAGCAACAACAATAATAATCCATTCTACTATAAGCACAAGGGTTTAAACTTTTGGGAAGGGGCTAAGTCGATTATATCGGTCTCAATGTTCAACTCGACAATATCAAACACGTATTCCTTCAACGCTTTCAGTTTTTAATTAACTCAATAATCGCTATAATCCGCAATTTTTTAACCCTCCCTACCTTGTACTTTTAAAAGCGCACACTACATATGCCACACCTGTATCTACATCAATAACGCTACAATAATGCCCGCTCTTAAGTCTCAGTATTGTATCATCCCAAACTCTTGCTGCACGGCCCCAACATTATATACTGCGTGCTCTGCAAGACTTGTCGTGTTCTCTACCTTAATGAGATGGCCAGTTGCATGGGTATCATCTTCACTGCTTCTCAGACAAGCTGTAGCTTCTATTTCAACAAACCTTGTCACTCGGTGTCTAGCATGTCTTTCTTATACGATATCACACTTCGAGAAACAGAAATAGCAAAGAAAGAATACATATATATATATATATATAAGATATGCATGTACGTACGTACGTACGTACGTACGTATGTATGTATGTATGTATGTGTGTGTATGTATAACATTATATACATAATTTGGGCCTTTTCCTACTATAGATATACTTGAAGATTCTCTTTCATTGCTTCTTAATTCCATCCTGCTTCTTAGAGAAACATTGAATGTTATGCCCAATGCATTTATAAAACAAGGGATCGAGTGGAAATTGGTAACTGGGGCAAAATAAGTAATTTCTTATTTCCTTTTTATTTTCTCCCTGTTTACTTCAAGCCATTACATTTCAAGTATTGTATCATCATTCTGTACAGTTGTATCATCTCTGGAACATAGGTAACTAGTACTGTTTTTCTGGAAAATTTCTCTCAAATTTGACCCAATCATAATTGAGGTTACTAATAAAATATCTGGATAATTTTGGGTATTTAACAATCGATATTCTTTTCTCTCATGGATTTCAAGTCAATTGTCCCACACTAATGTCTAATTTCATAATTTTCAATTTTCAAAACAAAAAAGAAATGTCTAAACTGGGGCAAAATGGGTAATGACTAATTTCAATAATTTCTTCACTTTAACTGAATACACATATTTAAGTATATCAGGAAGAGAGCCACTCTAGCATATTGTGAAGAATTTATATTTATCATCAACTGAGTTTTTAGATTTAGTGGAGTTTCGTTAATTTCATATCATGTGCCAATTTTTCTATGACCCTCTTTCATTTGACCAAGACATATTTAACTTATGTGGCACTTCTTATCTTTCTAATATTTATCGATATATATTGATGCATATAAGTCCTTTATCATTTGTAATTTCGGAGAATTGAAGAAGCAAATTTACCTTATCTTGTCTTAAATATTTTTGTCACATCTTAATTTGAGAATGGAGACAATTTTCTGAAATATGTAACAGTGTTTTAATGTCTTCAAAGGTCATTTGCTTAGCTGATATAGTTTTTATAAGGCAGTCAACATTTTTAAAATAGTACTTTTTCTCTCAGAGTCATAAATGCAGTATATATTACTCATAGTGCCCCACCATACCCACCCCCTTACCTTTCTTTTTTTCTTATTCTTTTAAATGTCATATTCTTTTATGTCTGCAAGCTAGTGAGAGCTGATAGTACAGCTTCAACAATCCACAATTATAAGTGGCCTGTCATCTATATGATGCGTGTTTGTGCTCTTAACTATCAATACTGGTGTGTGTACTAATGAGTTTGAATAATGCTGTTGATAAACTACTTATTGTGGTCACTGACCTGGCTTACAAAACAGCCTGTTTCTTTCTTATATTGACCTTTACTCTCCGTTCTAATCTTCCCTCACACTGCCCTCACTCATTTCTTCTCCACCTAACCCTCTCGTAAATTCTCATCACTCCCCCCCTCTCTCTCAGTCTGTGTCTATCTCTCGCCACTTTTCTCCCTCCAACTTGGCTCACAGGCATCCACGCCTCCTAAATTTCAGCCATTTGCTGTGGTTTCTTAGTTTCCAATTCGGATGAGCGATATTGTGTTAGTACATCCATTTATACCTTTGTAATAACCCATATTTTGAACAGGCAATACACCTTCAATCACACGCTCTCGTACATTCACAATCCACAGAAATGCGCATGTATATGTATTATAGAATAAACTTATTAATTCAGTTAGATGGTCATCTATGGTTTATCCTATATTACGTTAAATTACCAGAAACGAACACTGATGTTGGGTCAGCAATTTATTTATCCAACTAGCAGAAATGCGATTCATAAACTATTAACAAGAATTAATAATCTAGTATAGGGTATTTATGCAAATCGGATAATCCACGAGCGAGAGATATTCATGCAAATCAATTTCTCTGAATGAATAAAACCTTTTATAATAGTTGCTATATATAAAGTTTAGCCATAGAATAGAAGTTGGTTGCTAATAAAATCCCAATAAAACTAATCCACTTGATACCCCTTTCTTCTGTCCACGGAAAACAAACATGTCTACAGCTGATTGTACAGTCAATTAAGAGTAATTCACATGCATTATTGGCTAATACCTATAGTTTATTTTGCTCTACATTATAATTCATGTACGTGCACATACACACGTATGTGTGTATACGCACACACATATATATATACATATATATAAATATATATATATATATATATATATATATATAATATATATATATATATATTATATATATATATATATATCTATATATATATATATATATATATTATATATATATTATAGTGAGGTAGGTCGGTTTATGGGGTTATCCTGAGTTTCTCGCACATAAGGGGTTTAGCCTTACGGCCTGAGACCGCTTTAAAATATGGAGGGGGAAAAAGTCTCGTTTTTAAGAGTAAAACCATGGGTGATTATCTCCCTTTTGCCATTGTCCATCAACCTTCAGCTGCGCTGCCATCTTGCGGTCAGCAAAGCACCACGAAGGTAAACGATTGTCTCAAACAGGTCTCAGGCCGGAAGTGTTCGGGATATGAAGATATGCCGTAAGGCTAAACCTCATATGAGCCAGAAACCCAGGGTAACCCCATAAACCGACCTACCACACTATAATAATAACTGCTCTACATCTTAGAGTGCGCTTTTCCTCCGGATTCATGCATTTCTACAAACGATATATATATATATATATATATATAATATAATATATATATATATAGGCAAAAAGAGATAGCAAAGCCAAGGGTGTGAGAAGTTTTCAGGACATTTATAGGGAAAGAGTGAGATATAGTCTTACAGCTGTTTCTGGAATATTATGCAGATTCCTTCATCAGAGACGATGTGAGATGGCTAAAATATAGAGGGGGAAAAGTTTCGTTCTAAGGGTAAAACCTTAGGTGATTACCTCCCTTTGCCATTGCCCATCGATCTTCAACCGCGCTACCATCTTGCGGTCAGTAACGCACCATGAAGGTAAACGATTGTCTCAAAGAGGTTTCTGGCTAGCAGTGTTCGGGGTCTGAAGGTAAGCCGTAGGGTTAAACCCTTTATGAGCGAGAAACCCGGAGTAACCCCATAAACCGGCTTACCCCACTATAATATAATATATATATATATATATATATGTATATATATATATATATATATATATAATATATAATATATATATATATATATCTATATATATATATATCTATATATATATATATATATATATTATATATATATTATAGTGAGGTAGGTCGGTTTATGGGGTTATCCTGAGTTTCTCGCACATAAGGGGTTTAGCCTTACGGCCTGAGACCGCTTTAAAATATGGAGGGGGAAAAAGTCTCGTTTTTAAGAGTAAAACCATGGGTGATTATCTCCCTTTTGCCATTGTCCATCAACCTTCAGCTGCGCTGCCATCTTGCGGTCAGCAAAGCACCACGAAGGTAAACGATTGTCTCAAACAGGTCTCAGGCCGGAAGTGTTCGGGATATGAAGATATGCCGTAAGGCTAAACCTCATATGAGCCAGAAACCCAGGGTAACCCCATAAACCGACCTACCACACTATAATAATAACTGCTCTACATCTTAGAGTGCGCTTTTCCTCCGGATTCATGCATTTCTACAAACGATATATATATATATATATATATATATATATATTATATATATATATAGGCAAAAAGAGATAGCAAAGCCAAGGGTGTGAGAAGTTTTCAGGACATTTATAGGGAAAGAGTGAGATATAGTCTTACAGCTGTTTCTGGAATATTATGCAGATTCCTTCATCAGAGACGATGTGAGATGGCTAAAATATAGAGGGGGAAAAGTTTCGTTTCTAAGGGTAAAACCTTAGGTGATTACCTCCCTTTGCCATTGCCCATCGATCTTCAACCGCGCTACCATCTTGCGGTCAGTAACGCACCATGAAGGTAAACGATTGTCTCAAAGAGGTTTCTGGCTAGCAGTGTTCGGGGTCTGAAGGTAAGCCGTAGGGTTAAACCCTTTATGAGCGAGAAACCCGGAGTAACCCCATAAACCGGCTTACCCCACTATAATATATATAATATATATATATATATATATATATATATATAGATATATATATATATATATATATATAATATATATAATATATATATATATATGTATATATATATATATATATATATATATATATTATATATATATATATATATATATATATATACAAGGGTTGGACAAAATAATGGAAACACCTAGCATCATAGCATCATAATTTTGAAATATCTTTAAAACCGTCAAAAGCTTGTTTATTTTTATGCTTTTGGATTTATTATTGGTGTTGCTTAATGTTTTGCTAAAATTGCTGTTTATTTTGAGATATCATCAGAAAAAGATAATTAAAATTCATTAAAATGATAGATTGATTGGACTTTCGAAGAGGTCAACTTGTTGGTGCTCTATGGCAGGCGCTAGCGTAACGAAAACAACCGAAACGTTTGGTGTATCAAGAAGTACGGTCTCGAAAGTAATGACAGCCTTTGAGAAAGAGGGAAAAACCTCCTCGTCGAAACAAAACTCCGGAAGAAAACCAAAACGTTCAGATAGGGACCGTCACACTTTTACGCGAATTGTTAGAAAGGATCACAAAAGTACAGCTCCCAAAATTACTGAAGAGCTTAATGACCCCCCTCGAGAATCCAGTTTCAAGAGAAGCTGTTTGTCGAGAGCTGCACAAAGCCGGAATTCATGGGAGGGCTGCAATCAGAAAAACACTACCTTCAAAAACAAACGTTGCAAAGCGTTTAGAGTGGAGTAAAAACCTACAGAATAGGTCCCTAGAGCAGTGGAAGAATGTTATTTTGTCGGACGAGTCATCCCTTACCTTATTTCCGACCACTGGCCGAATATACGTGTGGAGATAGCCAAAAGAAGCATTTGACCCACTCTGCCCTCTTTTAACTGTTAAACATGGAGGAGGATCTGTGGTGATCTGAGGGGGCTATATCTTGGAATCCGCCGGTCCAATAGTTTCCCTTCATGGCAGAATTAATAGTCAAGACTATTTAAGCATTTTATCCGATCAAATTCATCCTATGGTTATGGAACTGTTTCCGGCGGGAAACGCAATCTTTCAGGAAGATAATGCATCAATTCACACTGCTAAAGTTGTTACTGAATAACACGAGGAACATTCTAGTGAAGTTGAACATCTTATCTGGCCACCGCAGTCCCCAGATCTCAATATTATTGAACATTTATGGTGCATTTTAGAAAGACAAGTAAGGAGTCGATATCTTCCACCATCATCACTACAAGAACTGGAGACTTTTTTAGCTGAAGAACGGACAAAAATTCCTTTGGAAATAATTCAAACTCAGTACGAGTCCATACATCGTAGAATTCAAGCTGTAATTGCTGCCGAGGGCGGTCCTACCCCATATTAAAATTAATTTGTTTGAAATTTTAAGGTGTTTCCATTATTTTGTCCAACCCCTGTATGTGTATATGTATAACAATTGCAGCGTGGAAGGTGTTTATAAGCCATTTAAGAAACACACAAAACCGTTAGATTCACTTCAACATTTAAATTTAATTTGTCAAAATATTTTCGTCGCTTTGAGACCGCGAAGTTTTGTCAGTGAGCAGGTCGCGGTCTCAAAGCGACGAAAATATTTTGACAATTAAATTTAAATGTAAAAGTGAATCTAACGGTTTTGTGTGTTTCTTAAATGGCTTATAAACACCTTCCACGCTGCAATTGTTTTCGTTCCAACACACGATCTCAGATCAAGTAACTCACTATGCAAGTACATCTCTGTATATATATATATATTATATATATATATATATATATATATATATATATATATATATATATATATATATATATACCAACAATGGAACAAGCTTTGGCACGAGGCCAGCAATTTGGAGGGAGGGAGTAAGTCGATTACATCGACTCCACGAATCAACTGCAACATATTTTATCGATCCTGAGAGGATGGAAGGCAAAGTCAACCTCGGCGGAATTTGAGTGAAGGACGTAAAGATGGCGGAATTTGAGTGAAGGACGTAAAGATGGATGCCAGCCCTCCGTATTGTTAATAATAATAATAATCCTTTCTGGTAAAGGTACAAGGCCTGAAATTTTGGAGGTAGGAGATTAGCGTTAATAATAATAATAATAATAATAATAATAATAATAATAATAATAATAATAATAATAATGATGATGATGATGATGATGATGATAATGATGATGATGATAATAATAATGATAATAATAATAATAACGATGATGATGATAATAATAATAATAATAATCATAATAATAATAGTGATAATAGTAATGTGGAACCGCGTAGGTTAGTGGTTAGTGATACGCTCATAATCGTAACACTGTGGTTTCGACTCCTGTAGCGGGCGATGTGTTGTGTTCTTGAGTAAAACGTATCGTTTCACTTAGCCCCAGTCCACTCAGCTGCAAAAATGAGTAATGCTGTGGCGGACTGGCATCCTGTCCAAGGTGGCGGAAAGATATTTACGCCACAAAATCCGGGAAACTGCCCCTGTGAGCATATGGCTCGATAAGGACCTTAACTCCCTTTTTCATAATAATTGAATAAAACGTTTTTACATTCGTCACCCTGAGTTCAACGCTACTGCATTTTGACAAGAATGAATTCTTTATTCAAATTACTGTTTTAAAAATATGGTCAAAAGCGAAGATTGTAAATAATGAGATTCAAAGGATGATTAATGCTTGACAAGTTATTCAAATAAAACATCTGCGGATGAAATGAATGATAGATTTAGATGTCGGTAATACAGACAGTAGTGGACAACATGATGTACATTGAAAATAAAAAAAAGACAGAAAGTAAGAGGAAAGAAGGAGAGGCATAATGAAATATAGAAATATTAGGGGAAAAGAGGAAAAGGCGGTAAAATGAATTAGCTCTGTGGGAGGGTTCAAAAATGAACAAACGGGATTAAGATTGATATAATGTAGTCGGGAGAAACTACTCTTTTACTCTTTTACTTGTTTCAGTCATTTGACTGCGGCCATGCTGGAGCACCGCCTTTAGTCGAGCAAATCGACCCCGGGACTTATTCTTTTGTAAGCCCAGTACTTATTCTATCGGTCTCTTTTTGCCGAACCGCTAAGTAACGGGGACGTAAACACACCAGCATCGGTTGTCAAGCAGTGCTAGGAGGACAAACACAGACACACAAACACACACATACATATATATATATATACATATATACGACAGGCTTCTTTCAGTTTCTGTCTACCAAATCCACTCACAAGGCATTGGTCGGCACGGGGCTATAGCAGAAGACGCTTGCCCAAGATGCCACGCAGTGGGACTGAACCCGGAACCATGTGGTTGGTTAGCAAGCTACTTACCACACAGCCACTCCTGCGCCTATATACAAATGTAGATTTCATTAGAGGTATGTCCGGATACAAATAAGCCTGATTAGACACAAAGAGGTAGTGTTTAGAATTGCAGGTTTTTATTAGGTGGGTGGCGGATCGAAAGTAAATGAAAGGGTAAAATTGACTGCACGCAAGAGGGAAAAGCGCAGAGGAGTAGCAATAGAAAAAAAAGTAAAAAGAATGCAATGTAAAGAAGGGACTCCGAAGCACTCCGTCGGTTACGACGACGAGGGTTCCGGTTGATCCGATCAACGGAAAAGCCTGCTCGTGAAATTAACGTGTAAGTGGCTGAGCACTCCACAGACACGTGTACCCTTAACGTAATTCTCGGAGATATTCAGCGTGACACAGAGAGTGACAAGGCCGGCCCTTTGAAATACAGGTACAACAGAAACAGGAAGTAAGAGTGAGAGAAAGTTGTGGTGAAAGAGTACAGCAGGGATCACCACCATCCCCTGCCGGAGCCTCGTGGAGCCTTTAGGTGTTTTCGCTCAATAAACACTGACAACGCCCGGTCTGGGAATCGAAACCGCGATCCTATGACCGCGAGTCCGCTGCCCTAACCACTGGGCCATTGCGCCTCCATGTAAATCATATACTGCAGGGGAAGTGTTAATGGATGTTTAAATAAATTATATAAACAAATACGATGGAATACAATAAAATGCAATATACTACACTAAAATAATAAAAGTACAAATAAAATCCAATACGACAAAATACAATATAATTAATCGAATACAATAAGACATTAATCAAATATAACAAAAACAGCTGGAGTAAAGAGTAAAGTAAGGTAATATACGATATACGATATAGTAGATAGACTGGAGGGAAACATTTTACCAGTACTTTTTTTTTCTTTTTCTTGTTTTCATTTGTCATCTTTGAAATACTTTTGTTCAATATTTAGCAACTAAATACTGATATACAAGGAGGCGCAATGGCCCAGTGGTTAGGGCAGCGGACTCGCGGTCATAGGATCGCGGTTTCGATTCCCAGACCGGGCGTTGTGAGTGTTTATTAAGCGAAAACACCTAAAGCTCCACGAGGCTACGGCAAGGGGTGGTGGTGATCCCTGCTGTACTCTTTCACCACAACTTTCTCTCACTCTTACTTCCTGTTTCTGTTGTACCTGTATTTCAAAGAGCCGGCCTTGTCACTCTCTGTGTCACGCTGAATATCCCCGAGAACTACGTTAAGGGTACACGTGTCTGTGGAGTGCTCAGCCACTTACACGTTAATTTCACGAGCAGGCTGTTCCGTGGCACCTTGGGCAAGTGTCTTCTGCTATAGCCCCGGGCCGACCAATGCCTTGTGAGTGGATTTGGTAGACGGAAACTGAAAGAAGCCTGTCGTATATATGTATATATATATATATATATGTGTGTGTGTGTGTATGTGTTTGTGTGTCTGTCTTTGTCCCCCCTAGCATTGCTTGACAACCGATGCTGGTGTGTTTACGTCCCCGTCAATTAACGGTTCGGCAAAAGAGACCGATAGAATAAGTACTGGGCTTACAAAAGAATAAGTCCCGGGGTCGATTTGCTCGACTAAAGGCGGTGCTCCAGCATGGCCGCAGTCAAATGACTGAAACGAGTAAAAGAGTAAAAGAGTAAGAGTAGAAGTTTCTTTAAAAAATTCCTTGAATAAAATAGCAGTGTAATTATTATCCTGAGGGTGGAATGAAGTTTCTTAGGGTAAACTTGCTTTCGTGGCAGTATTATGAAAGTATCTTCTTTTTTTGAATTTAGTAGCTTGCTGAGCGACGTCAAAATACATAGATACTCACTCCTACATAAACAACACAATCCCCATCATCTTCCGTATGATTTGTCACATTCTATTATTGCCTATAGTATTATTAAATATTGTCCTTTATTGCAATTTATTGTATTTGAGTTATCTAGTGTATGGCACTTTATTCTATTCAATTGTAAATATTGTATTTAATTCGGTCATTTAAACACCAATTAATAGTCTCCCTATTGTATTTAAATCAGTCATTTAAACGCCAATTAATAGTTGATATAGATGTGTTTCCAATTCTACTTCTTTCAGTCTTTCTTTTTATTATGCTGCTGCTTTCTTCATACGTATTTCTATTTCATTTCTACTCACACCTGTTTCTCTTTTTTTTTCCTCCTTTGTAAGCAGTCATCATTACCTATTCACTTTCACTTTCTGGTTGAGAAGTGGTATATCTTTTCTCTAAATGTCTATGCGTGTTGCATGTAAATTGCTCTTAAAGTCATGTTCTATAAAGACTAAACTCTTTTCACTTTTAGTTAGCAGAGACATTTTCCGTTAATACTGACATAATTATTTTGTCAATTAATAGACGTTTATGGAAGTTTCGTTTGTTACATTTGTTACATTGGAAAAACAGCTTTCGATGTTGCTCGCACAGCTCAAACTAAAATTCAAAGTCTTCTTGCGAAATATATTTATGACTCAAATAACCCATTAGGAAGCATTTCTGCATTAGTTTCAAGTCAGTTTTGGCTATGAAGAATGTTGCATCCAATCTATACAGTGGATTAAACCAGATAATGTGGCTCTTGTGCAACTCTTTAATGTTTTCAAGACTTCGCTATGGAATCTGCTCTCTTTAAATGAGTTTTTATGATAGAGATTTGCATAACTAAAGCATATTACGTCTGACTAATTGCTAGTGATACGGTAGATACTAGTATTGACTAAAGCATTTATTATTATGGGGTTTGATTGAAGAACTTGCTAATAAGAAATGCTTTTTATCTGGTTTCCTGGAAGTGTTTCCTGAAGCAATGGATTTTTGAATAGGCAAATACAATGTTTTTGATTCGATCTGCAAAATATGATTATGATAAATTAGAATAACTTCTTTTGAATAAGTGGTAAAATTTTACATTTCTGTTGTTATTGCATTTTCTTTTTTTTTTTTTTTGTTACATGTCATTAATGCTCTGTAAATCCAGTGTGTGACATATAATCCTGAAATATTATTGCAGTCCTGGAATTATTAGATTTAATCAAGAATAAGAGAAAGAGGGAAAAATCTCTTCATCGAAACAAAACTCCGGAAGAAAACCAAAACTTTCATATGGGGACCGCCAGACTCTTACGCGAATTGTTAGAAAGGATCACAAAAGTTTCCAATCTGTGACGTTTTGAACATTCTAATTCTCACTATAAATCTTTATTCTACAAATGCAGTGGTAGATGTACGCATTAACCACTATTATATGCACATGTGAGATAGATAGATAGATAGATAGATAGATAGATAGATAGATAGATAGATAGATAGATAGATAGATAGATAGATAGATAGATAGATAGATAGATAGATAGATAGATAGATAGATAGATAGATAGATAGATAGATAGATAGAGTGAGAGTGTGTGTATATGTATACACATATATTTGTGGCCCACTTTTTTTTAATACTTCGCTAGGACTAATTGCGATATACTCTGTGGGGTACTCTGTAGAGTACTCTGTAGAATACGCAGTCCTTAGAAACTAATCCTATGCTTAAGCAATATGAAACGTATTATATCATAAGATAGCTTTATTAGTTCAGGTGGGCGGTCTTATGTTCTATACCTGTGACTACCAGTCACAGAGGGTTTCTTATTAATACTCTGCCCCGTTGATCAATAAATTTTACAATACCGATCTGAGTTAAAGTCCTTGAAACAGAACTTTCTGTAACAGCACACTTTCTATGAAGTAAGTTGATGTAGGAAAGTTTAACCGTTTTGTATATTCCTTCACTCTCGCTACTTTTGAAGCAAACATAACTAATTACCTATTTTATGAATATTTGTTGGGGACTTTTGGTGAAAATACCTCTCTAAAACTGAATATAGTGTAAAACCGAATATAGAGTACGATTATGCCTTATATATGGGGTGTCTATGAGTGTTCGTGCTTTTTTTCTAACATTTAAGATAAAGTACAAGGCACGTACTAAGTGTAGAAGGGGTCGTTCAGTTGATTGCCAACTCTCCAAATGAACTGTGCTTGTGTTCCTATTTTGTTTTTCAGGCAATGGATAAAATGCTTTGCAGCATTCAGGGTTTAAGCCCCAACTTGACTTTGTCTTTCATTTTGATGAGTTCGATTCAAAAAATAACGTTGTTTAATTTACATTGTGGAAACTTTAAGTTTACAAAAATAGTGAAGCAATGGGGTTTTGAATAGGCAAATACAATGTTTTTGACTCGATATGCAAAATATGATTATGATAAATTAGAATAACTACTTTTGAATAAGTCGTGAAATTTTACATTTCTGTTGTTATTGCATTTTCTTCTCTTATTTTTGTTGTTGTTACATGTCATTAATGTTGTGTAAATCCAGTGTGTGACATATAATCCTGAAATATTATTGCAGTCCTGGAATTATTAGATAAAGCTTCTGACATTGTATGCTTTTCAAAATTTCATAATATATTAATGCAGGGAGAGAAATCACCTACTCTCCTTACACAAGTCACAGTGCATTATAACTTTCTTCCTATTACAAAACCGTGTGATTATAAAATGGCGGTAACATGTCAAAGACCAACATGGAAGCACACCTGGCCGACTTGATATCCGTATTTTACCCAAGCCCCCGAAGGACCCATCACTCAGGCAAATGCAGGAGTACGTCCTCATAAATGAAACATCCTCCATACTAAATAGAAAACACATGTAGAAGGTAGTGATACACCAATAACCACAGAATATATATACACAGGTATAGTTGTTAGTAGGCAGTTATGTAAGCAAATATCTATAGGTAGGTAAATGGATATGTAGGTAGATAGATAGGTATATAGGTAATACGGAGAGACAAGCACACACGCATACACAAAAGGAGAGGGAACCATATGACCATTTACACACACATATACACGTATACACACAAACACACATACACATACATACAAACACGCACACACAAAAGCATAAATATGCAGAATACATACATACGTACACACGCATACATACCTATATGTATATACACAAACACATATGCAAGCACACACATACATACATACATACATACATACATACATACATACATACATACATACATACATACATACATACATACATACATACATACATACATACATACATACATACATACATACATACATACAGACATGCATGCATGCATGAATACATACATACATACATACATACATACATACATACATACATACATACATACATACAAACATATGTCTATATACATGCACGTTCACGCACACACATGCGTACAAACTAACAAAAGAAACGCAGCGTCGAAAACGGACAGAGTTAACAACTATGGAGAAGGTTTCAAGAAGGAACGAAAATTCTGGAAGACAAAAATAAATATATGAATTGAGTGAAAATCGAACCAGTGAGTGTGTCAGACGTAGAGACAAAATGACTCCCCACAGACACAGCAAAATATGCTTCAACGCACGAATTCACATAAAGAATCTTGCAAACCAGTTACAAAAACGAAGTAACGTAACTAGTGATTTACAAAAAACAAGGGAGCATGTCCTGTTATAAAATAGCAGCTATTTCTCACCCTTCTATCATAAAGGAACAATACACTGGATAAGCAGAACGGGATGCACTCTTTTCAAAAATAAGATGGAATGGCATTTAGTTGCAGATCGGTGCTAAATATGAGCAACTAATGATTTCGCGCATGTGGGCTGAGATGATCAATCGTTTGAACTAACTCCAGTACATTACTCATTTATATTCATGAACCAGAAGGTATGAAGGTAAATATTGACCTTGGTGGAATATGGATTCATATCATTACGTGATATGATAACGGATTTTCTCCGAATCTCTAGTTTCTGCCAATTCGCTATTCAGGCAACTATCAACAACGAATTAGCATCATTTAAATGTATCATTTACACTGGCTATCAGAAACTCCGGCACACATGATGTAATGCTGAACAACATCAGTAAAAGTACAAACCAAGTGGTTATCCGATTGTGTAAGAGCATGATAATTAATATCTATGTGTGATACGATCAAAAACAAGAAGAAAAATAATAGTAAAATAAGAAAAACACAAACAATATGCAACGTCAATGCAATTATGTTTTGAGAGAAGGGGTATCAGGCGTTTCTTCAAGACTAGTGAAGGAAAATCAAAAACAAAAATGGAAAGAGAAAATGCATGATCCAGAGATATAACATGCTTGTATGGAAGACAAAATGTAGCAGAGTGTAAAAGCCATTTATATTTCTTTACTGCCCACAAGGGGCTAAACATAGAGGGGACAAACAAGGACCGACAAAGGGATTAAGTCGATTATATGGACCCCAGTGCGTAACTGGTACTTAATTTATCGACCCCGAAAGGATGAAAGGCAAAGTCGACCTCGGTGGAATTTGAACTCAGAACGCAGCGGCAGACCAAATACCTATTCCTTTACTACCCACAAGGGGCTAAACACAGAGGGGACAAACAAGGACAGACAAACGGATTAAGTCGATTACATCGACCCCAGTGCGTAACTGGTACTTAATTTATCGACCCCGAAAGGATGAAAGGCAAAGTCGACCTCGGCGGAATTTGAACTCAGAACGTAACGGCAGACGAAATACGGCTACGCATTTCGCCCGGCGTGCTAGCGTTTCTGCCAGCTCGCCGCCTAAAAAGCCATTTAGCCATTAGGAGTAAGTTCCCCCAGAGATATAAATATGACAAGCGAGATGGGTGTAAGGAAATGAAGTACGTTTATGTATGCGTGTAATCGAATGGGGAGTGAAGTGTGCCGGCAAGACTGTGCGGAAATAAGTACAGTAAAATATTAGTAGATGGCGTGGGAAAAACTTCATTGTATATGAGTGTGAACTGATGGGAAAAGTGTAGTCGATCGTACGAGTAGAAACAGGTCAGTGCAGTGTGCATAGGTATGTGCGAAATGTCTGAAAGCAGGTATACTGTACTTATTTCCGCAGTCTTGCCAGCACACTTCACTTCCCATTCGATTACACGCATACATAAGCGTACTTCATAAAATGAAGTACGCTTAGGTAGTTGATTGACAACTCTCCAAATGAACTGTTCCTGTGCTCCTATTTTGTTTTTCAGGCAATGGATAAAATGCTTTGCAGCATTCAGGGTTTAAGCCCCAACTTGACTTTGTCTTTCATTTTGATGAATTCGATTAAAAAAATAACGTTGTTTAATTTACATTGTAGAAACTTTAAGTTTACAAAAATAGTGAAGCAAATAGGCAAATACAATGTTTTTGACTCGATATGCAAAATATGATTATGATAAATTAGAATAACTACTTTTGAATAAGTCGTGAAATTTTACATTTCTGTTGTTATTGCATTTTCTTCTCTTATTTTTGTTGTTGTTACATGTCATTAATGTTGTGTAAATCCAGTGTGTGACATATAATCCTGAAATATTATTGCAGTCCTGGAATTATTAGATAAAGCTTCTGACGTTGTATGCTTTTCAAAATTTCATAATATATTAATGCAGGGAGAGAAATCACCTACTCTCCTTACACAAGTCACAGTGCATTATAACTTTCTTCCTATTACAAAACCGTGTGATTATAAAATGGCGGTAACATGTCAAAGACCAGCATGGAAGCACACCTGGCCGACTTGATATCCGTATTTTATCCAAGCACCCGAAGGACCCATCACTCAGGCAAATGCAGGAGTACGTCCTCATAAATGAAACATCCTCCATACTAAATAGAAAACACATGTAGAAGGTAGTGATACACCAATAACCACAGAATATATATACACAGGTACGGTTATGTACTTACGCACGTAGAAAGGAGAGTCGTTGAAAGCAAGCATAGACGTTGGTCAATGTGTGTGGGAATGGTTTAGTTGAAGGCATGACGGTTAGTAGTACCAGTAATAGATGGAAGTAGAAGATTAATCGCTTTTCACAGTGAAATCTCGGACTAGAGTACCGTGATATTGCGAAGTACCTCAAAATGGCGGTTCAGGCGAAAGAAGTAGGAAAATTAAAGTAGCGGTCTTCAGGCCTGATTAAACCGATGTTATTGTTTAAGATATCCAACAACTGTTAACTAAAATGATTTGCCAAATGATGAACAATAAGCGACAAAGGTGATATTGAATACTTTAGGTGATATTGAATACCTTAGGTGATATTGAATACTTTAGGTGATATTGAATACCTTAGGTGATATTGAATACTTTAGGTGATATTGAATACTTTAGGTGATATTGAATACCTTAGGTGATATTGAATACCTTAGGTGATATTTCTGGAGGTGCACGTGATGGTGCCTGCGACTCTTCTAAAACTCATCCCCACACTTGCTCATACATGCTGTTCACCTCTCCCTCCCCTTCTCTTTCCCTCTCCCTCGCATTTAGACACTTATACACACACTACCTCACCTACTCAGACCGCTACTATTTATATATAAGGCGGCGAGCTGGCAGAACCGTTAGCATGCCGGGCCAAAAGCGGAGCCGTATTTCGTCTGGCATTACGTTCTGAGTTCAAATTCCGCCGAGGTCGACTCTACCTTTCATCCTTTCGGTGTCGATAAATTAAGTACCAGTTACGCACTAGGGTCGATATAACCGACTTAATCCGTTTGTCTGTCCTTGTTTGTCCTCTCTATGTTTAGCCCCTTGTGGGTAGTAAAGAAATAACTATTTATATACAGTGGTCCAGTCCATTGTCGCCAGGGGGCGTCATACTTTCGCATAACAGAATCCAACACCTTAACCATTACGCCACACACCCTCACGCATTTTATACTACTGACCAAAAAATTTGTTTATATTTTCAAATTTTCTTTAGTTTGTCATTCCTATTATGTTAACAAAGTACCCATTGTCTGAAACGTCGATTTATCTTTGTTTTTTGTTTGTTCTTTTCTTTCTTTTCTTTGCAATGCTGCTTCCTTATTAGTTCTTGATAGCAATTATCTGAGCCGCAACACTTTAGATTTTGTTAGGTATAATTTAATTAGTTTTACGAGAGGAAATTACACAGTTATTTTGAAAATTATACGATTGTTCGAAATTTGTAGAAAAGAACGAAATTGGCAATTTTATTTGAAACTATATTTTCTCAGAGGTGTCTGGTTCTTAAGAGGATGCAAAAAGCGACGTAAGCTATATTCTTTGTTACACACCAGTCACCTTCTCTAACTTAAGAGTTGCTAATTTTTTGTTTATTTGTTTTACGTCAAGAAGCAGGATGAAACAGAAGACAATGTGTGTGTGTGTGTGTCCACCTGTGTGTGTGAGTGTATGCATGTATATATGTACATGTATAAGACATACACACACGGACACGCATATACATACACATATAAGTGCATGTGTGTATGTGTGTGCCCATTTCTTTGTGTCCATGTACACATGTATGCGTATGAGATATACACACACGCACAGATATATATAATATATATATATATATTTGTATATATATATATATATATAATATATATATATATATATTATATATATATATATATATATATTCGAAATGTGACCTCGTGTGTACCGTTGGCGATTTCTTTTCTCTGTCTTCTCTTCTCGAGATCTTTCCTTCTCCTATGTTTCCGACGAAGAGCTCCGCTCGAAACGTTAAACCCTCCTTCTTCCCTTCTTTCATGAGCGTCCAATAATACTATATTTGTTCCACGTCCTCGCGTTGTTGTGTTTTTTTGTGTTTTCTTGTTTGGATTAACTATATAATATATATATATATATATATATATATATATTATATATATATATTATATATATATATATATATATATTATATATATATATTATATATATATATATATATATAATATATATATATTATATATATATATATATATATATATATAGGCGCGTAGCTCAGTGGTTAAAGCGTCGGGCACACAATCAGGCAGTAGTGAGTTTGATTCTTGGACCGCGCTGTGTGTTGTGTTCTTGAGCTCACGTTGCTCCCGTTCACTCAGCTGTAGAAATTAGTTGCGACGTCACTGGTGCCAAGCTGTATCGGCCCCTCTGCCTTTCCGTTGGATAACCTTGTTGACGTGGTGAGAGGAGGCTGGTATGCATGGGTGACTGTTGGTCTTCCATAAACAACCTTATCCGGATTTGTGCCTCAGAAGGGCACTTTCTAGGTGAAATCCTGTGGTCATTCATGACCGAAGATATTAATTTATGAGTCAGTTGTTTAACGAATAACATAATGTTGTATGTTTTATCATATATTCGTTGTCTTTCCATTCTTCAAGTTAGCATGACAGATTATGGAAGCACTCCGTCGGTTACGACGACGAGGGTTCCGGTTGATCCGAATCAACGGAACAGCCTGCTCGTGAAATTAACGTGTAAGTGGCTGAGCACTCCACAGACACGTGTACCCTTAACGTAGTTCTCGGGGATATTCAACGTGACACAGAGAGTGACAAGGCCTTTGAAATACAGGTACAACAGAAACAGGAAGTAAGAGTGAGAGAAAGTTGTGGTGAAAGAGTACAGCAGGGATCACCACCATCCCTGCCGGAGCGTCAATAAACATTCACAACGTCCCGGTTTGGGAATCGAAACCACGATCCTACGACCGCGAGTCCGCTGCCCTAACCACTGGGCCATTGCGCCTCCACATGACAGATTAATATCGTATATGAATAGATCAAATAAGGAGACTCACTTTTTAATACGACACTGCACAAAACGCCAATGTTACCACTATTATGCTCTTTACTCTTTTACTTGTTTCAGTCATTTGACTGCGGCCATGCTGGAGCACCGCCTTTAATCGAGCAACTCGACCCCGGGACTTATCCTTTTGTAAGCCCAGTACTTCTTCTATCGGTCTCTTTTGCCGAACCACTAAGTAACGGGGACATAAACACACCAGCATCGGTTGTCAAGCAATGCTAGGGGGACAACCACAGACACACAAACACACACACGCATATATATATATATATACATATATACGACAGGCTTTCAGTTTCCGTCTACCAAATCCGCTCACAAGGCTTTGGTCAGCCCGAGGCTATAGTAGAAGACACTTGCCCAAGGTGCCACGCAGTGGAACTGAACCCGGAACCATGTGGTTGGTAAACAAGCTACTTACCACACAGCCACTTTTTTTTATAATTAGTAGTTTATTTCTGCTGGTGTTATACTTTTCGATTGGAATAATTAAACAGATCGATTATTCTGTGGAATTCGATATTGCATAAAGTATAATGTGAACGTTTAAGCTTAACTGCTGTTTCGTTCTTCGGATACTATTAGCGAAAGATTAATAAAAATAAGTGATGTCCATTTATAAGTGATGTCAGGTTGCACGATGTTTACAATGTGCAGTATCTGCCATGCGATCAAAAATTCTAATTGGATTCTTAATTAAAACATCATGTGTTCGTCCAGTCATAACACACACAGCATGATATGCAAAATACGCTACATAGACGCCGCATATCCAACATCGTATCAAATACATGCGCCTCGATAACCTTCCGATAAATACATAACACACATATAAACATTCATTCATTTTTTTTTCCAGAGCTAGGAACATTCACACTAACGTACTAATTTTATCTAGAGTCGTTTTTATACAAGACATACCGTAAAGTTTTGTGAAGGAGGTGGTTGATGGACAGTTACAGTCAGCTGTACATACACTCACTAATTTATTCACTCACATAAACATGCACGTTTTACATGTTGTTAAAAGAGTCTATTTTAAAACATATTTTGATGTGTGTGTGTGTGTGTGTGTGTACACCAGTGTAAGCACATAAATGTGAAACATGTAGCTAGGCTTTAGATAAATCTCACTCCTACCCGACGTCACATAAAGTTCTCGGTCACTCCAGGGAACTGATTGATTCAAGCAATGGGGAACGACTCGAAAACTTAGATGGAAGTAGAATGGAAGGTCACAATATAATTTTAAGGAGAATAAGAACGAATTCATCACGGAAACTTTCCAAGTTTCGTCGATACTGTGAGGACAATGTGAACTGCTTCTGATCTGTTGGTCCTTGACGAGAAAATGAAGGCGCAGACTTTTTGCATCCAATGTGATGTACATGGACACCCAGTTCGTTACTGTAAGAACAAAAATGAGGCTGGGACTTCTGTAATATCTGATGATTACTTACTCTTTTACTCTTTTACTTGTTTCAGTCATTTGACTGCGGCCATGCTGGAGCACCACCTTTAGTCGAGCAAATCGACCCCGGGACTTATTCTTTGTAAGCCCAGTACTTATTCTATCGGTCTCTTTTGCCGAACACACCAGCATCGGTTGTCAAGCAATGCTAGGGAGACCAACACAGACACACAAACACACACACACATATATATATATACGACAGGCTTCTTTCAGTTTCCGTCTACCAAATCCACTCACAAGGCATTGGTCGGCCCGGGGCTATAGCAGAAGACACTTGCCCAAGATGCCACGCAGTGGGACTGAACCCGGAACCATGTGGTTGGTTAGCAAGCTACTTACCACACAGCCACTCCTGCGCCTTTTTTAACAAGATGGTGCTATAATTGGTTTAAAATAAACTATCCTGATGGTAAATCCTAGTTGCTCATTTTAATTCAAATTATACCCGTATGGAACTCAAAAGGGAGCTTTAGACACGCAGATTTATGTAGATTTGGGCCCAGATCAATACTTACGAACAGGCTCACAAATTTTCACCGTAGTCTGATCAATAGATTTCTAATGAGCTTCCAATCGTCAAATTACGTCTATTTTTGTGTTTTGAGCCTGAAATGTACATATATGGAAATTCGGACCTAGATCCCAAGATTTTTAAAAGTGATCAAACATTACCGTGGGCTATAAGTAGTTTTGTGTTGAGTGAAATTGCTCTAGTCCAATCAATCAGAAGTATTTTAGAATATTATGAACAAGTATTTTTGAGAAAAATAAATGCTTTCGCCTTCTTAAAGGCGAATAACTCATCAGGGATCGAGATTAATTATTTTCCATTGAACGATGGAGCTGAAAATGAAGGAAAGATGATGATGGTGGTGATGAGGAGGAATAAGTAGTTGTAGAAAAAGGGGAATAGCAATAGCAATAGCAAGTATTGTAGAGAAGAAGGTATATGAAAGGCGGCGAGCTGGCAGAACCGTTAGCACGCCGGGCGAAATACTTAGCGGTATTTCGTCTGCCGTTACGTTCTGAGTTCAAATTCCGCCGAGGTCGACTTTGCCTTTCATCCTTTTCGGGTCGATAAATTAAGTACCAGTTACGCACTGGGGTCGATATAATCGACTTAATCCGTTTGTCTGTTTTGTTTGTCTCCTCTGTGTTTAGCCCCTTATGGGTAGAAAAGAAATAGGTATATGAAATATAAAGACTAAACGTAGTGTAATAATTAAAATCAAAGAAAATCTATTGTGAAAAATATTCATATGTATGTACATTTGTGTGTATTATATTTTGTGTAGGTGATGTTCAGAAATGTTGTAAGAAGTACTTCTCAAGATGTCTGCATTCTCTGATTTCATGTTTAAACAGATCAAATTAGTTCGTTAAGTATAGACACTTGTGGAGCATTTGTAGAACTTTAATCACGTACCACCTTCAATGAAGTAGATAAATACAATCACAGAATAAGTAATATGCTTCAAATATGCTTCTCTCTTCTTTATATCCCCTTCCTCCATTTTCACCATTCCGCTTTACCCCTCTGTTTTCTTAGCCCAATTAACTACTGTTAATAAATTCCTTCTATTGTCCTTGTGACGTTTCCGTCTCTCTTGAGTCTACAAATAATGTTTACATTTTATCTATATTCAGTCTCTCACTGTTTTCAAATATTACCTTATTAGCATTTGAAAGTTTCAAGAGTAAATAGTATAATTATACGTATATATGTATCTGTACGAGATCTGATCAATAAGTACTCGCACTGTTGCCAGAGTAAAGTACACAGAGTAAAGACGCTTAGTAAAGATTGATCTTAAACTCTGCTGTGCATGGATACAAAGTTTTAACGTTCTAGCTTACTTTCGCTGTCTATAGCAGTGCTTAGAAGGAACATGTGTAGCGTGTGATCGTTGCATTGACCATGACAGAGAAAGTTTTCATGACGATACCTGCTCAGAGGACAACGCAAAGTTGCTGAAAGTGTATGGAAAGGAGTGCATAACCCGCACAAAAGTGTACGAGTTTTTCAGATGTTTCCAACGTGGCCGAAAAAATATAGATATTGACGAACGTTCTGGGAGATCCGAAACCAGCAAAGCTGAGAAAAACATCGCAGACGTTTCTGCAGCTGTGACGGAAAATCGTCGAATCACCATCCGTGAGTTATTAGATGATGTGCAGATTAGTTATGGTTCTGTTCAGTCCATTATCACTGAAGATTTTGTCTGCCAAGCTTGTTCCAAAACTGCTTTCAGCTAACCAAGAAGGCACTCGGGTTTCAGTTGCACAAGATCTCCTTGATTGTGTCGAGATCGATGACAATTTTTTGAAAACTTTTAGCTAAATTTGATACAGATTCTCTGCTCAAATTTCTGTGTCATGGCTAATGCGACGATCACACGCTACACATTCCAATCACTGCTGTAAACAACGAAAGCGAGATAGAACGTTAAAACTCAGTGCGCATGCACGGCAGAGTTTAACATCAATCTGTGCCAAGCGGCTTTACTCTCTCTGCATTAGCTTCATTACTATAGCAACAGTCCGGATACTTATTGATCAGATCACGTATGTGTTCTTTAATATTATATACTAAACATGAGACAATATATTAATTTAATTTTTCGAGTCATTCACCATTGCTTGAATCAATCAGTTCCCTGGAGTGACCGAGAACTTTATGCGACGTCGGGTAGGAGTGACACTTATCTAAAGTCTAGCTACATGTTGGCTGTGGACTCGAGGAAAAATTTCAAAAAGACAAGTCCTTTCTCCACAGAAGGTCGGCTTCTTGAAATTCAACCTGATTTTTTACCTGTTGATGTCGAATGGAAACATTTTAGACATGACATTAAACAACTTTAATCTGCTGGTGTAGATTAAATTTAATGCGTTTTCAAAGCGTACGTACGCAGGAGTGGCTGTGTGGTAAGTAGCTTGCTAACCAACCACATGGTTCCGGGTTCAGTCCCACTGCGTGGCATCTTGGGCAAGTGTCTTCTGCTATAGCCCCGGGCCGACCAAAGCCTTGTGAGTGGATTTGGTAGACGGAAACTGAAAGCCTGTCGTATATATGTATATATATATATATAAGCGTGTGTGTATATGTTTGTGTGTCTGTGGTTGTCCCCCTAGCATTGCTTGACAACCGATGCTGGTGTGTTTACGTCTCCGTCACATAGCGGTTCGGCAAAAGAGACCGATAGAATAAGTACTGGGCTTACAAAAGAATAAGTCCCGGGGTCGATTTGCTCGACTAAAGGCGGTGCTCCAGCATGGCCGCAGTCAAATGACTGAAACAAGTAAAAGAGTAAAATAGTAAAGAGTATACATGTGTCTTTAATGTGCGTGGTAGCAAGCAACTCGTACACTGTGTCCAGCTCAATGTTTTGTCATCAGTTAACTCAGCACGAGTTATATCGAATTTTGTGGCTGTTGCAAGATAGTTTTATCAACTGTTATGGACTACAGAACGCTTATTTTTCGCCCAAATGTTTACTCATGAAGGCAAATAATCTCTATGAGTTCACCGACATCGTGACTCCTATTCGACAAAGGCAAATAAGACGGATGTGAGTTTCTATGCTTGATTCATTGGTAGGTCTGTTGATTTATAGGTGGAGACGCAATGGCCCAGTGGTTAGGGCAGCGGACTCGCGGTCGTAGGATCGCGGTTTCAATTCCCAGACCGGGCGTTGTGAGTGTTTATTGAGCGAAAACACCTAAAGCTCCACGAGGCTCCGGCAGGGGATGGTGGTGATCCCTGCTGTACTCTTTCACCACAAACTTTCTCTCACTCTTACTTCCTGTTTCTGTTGTACCTGTATTTCAAAGGGCCGGCCTTGTCACTCTCTGTGTCACGCTGAATATCCCCGAGAACTACGTTAAGGGTACACGTGTCTGTGGAGTGCTCAGCCACTTACACGTTAATTTCACGAGCAGGCTGTTCCGTTGATTCGGATCAACCGGAACCCTCATCGTCGTAACCGAGTGCTTCCATGTTGATTTATTGAACCAGTGTTGGAGCATCGAATATTTACGTATCTTTCAGACATTTACTAATCGTGGCAGGTGAACCATAATAGTATTCCCTCGGAATAGCAACGAAACACCTTTTACGGTCACGTCTGCATTGTACAAATCATCTCTTAAACGTACTAAAGTTACCTACGAACTTTTAAGAAGCTTTATTTTCACTTAATTAATAATATATCGATTATAGATGGAATACATTTTTGTGTGTGTAATGTGTGGAGAGGGGAACAGATTCGAAGTTCCCATATGCATCATATTGCTGTGTTAATATTATAAGATAAAGTATTTAGTGCGCTAACAACTATACAGAGGTATTCACGAGTGTAGGTTTTCTTATTATACGTAGCTACGACCAAACTAGGCTGTAATATAAAGACGGATGATTGAAGACATGGAAGTGAGCTACACAATCAATATACCAAACACTAACATTTTTCTCTCTTTTTTTTTTGTTTTGTTCTACTACTAATTTTCTTGTATCTGCTTATCGACCCTGACAAGATTAAGGGCTAATTCTAGATTGACATGAATCGATACCAAAAGTTTTCAACTACTGGAGCAATCCTCAATCAGTAAACATAACGTGGTGATTTCGTATCGGCATTCTCATTCTATTCTTGGAGACAATGCTTTATTTTTTTTTCAGACATATTTTTTTAAATAATTGTACATCAGGATTCTTCGGATTCCTAATGTAGCGTATCCCCATCACATCAATTACAGTTTAGAAATACTCGAACTTTCTGCTTATTCTGCTTTATACACAAAAAGATTAGCTATTTTGGTCAAATACACGCGTATGTTGTTATTTCCATATTTTCTATAGATTTTATAGTTTCTGTTAATTCATTTATATACATAGGTAGATAAATGTTACTCGTTGCAAATGATGATCTTTGCCCCTTATATTTTTAAAGTGATTTCTTTTATCTAAAGAATGTTCACTCGGATGATTGACATGAATTTGTTCACCAACACATTCCAAACTCTAGTCGCAGACGCCTCTCTCTCTCTCTCTCTCTCTCTCTCTCTCTGCATATATATATATATATATATATATAAAAATTGAAATTAATTAAGGGTAGAAATTGATATTAGTCAATTAAAACCAGTGGTCTAGCATATTAAAAAGAATCCGAAGATTAAAATATTTATATGGTTTGTGCTGAATTTTATTTTATTTGAGAACATAATCTTTGTGGAGAATGGCGATTGACGTCTATATCTAGCATGTTGACTGTCCACTTTTCATGTTCAGTCCTTATTGGTATATATATATATATATTATATATATATATACTTATATATTATATATATATATATAATATATATATATATATATATATATAATATATATATATATATATATATAATATATATATATATCTATATATATATATATATATATATATACTTATATATATATATATATATATATATATATATATATATATAATATATATATATATACTTATATATACTTATATATATATATATATATGCATATGTATATATATATATATATATATATATATATATATATATATATATATGGTGTCTTTTTTACCTCTACTACTGGTGGACTCTGCCACTCCGAGTTATTTCTTCGCGTGCCACCTTCGTTCAGGTGCCTGCGTTCAGGCCCCTTTTTTCAAGCTCTCTCGACTCACTCTTACGTCTCGTCTCACTAACCAGTATGCCACACTAACCAATATAACTAGTCCTTTTCTCCACAGAAGGTCGGCTTCCTGAAATTCAACCTTTCTCTCTCTGCACATGATTTTTTACCTGTTGTTGTCGAATGGAAACCTTTTTAGACATACCATTAACAACTTTAATCTACTGGTGTAGAGAAACATTTCTTAGAGCAATTGTTTCTTTAAGCGGTTTTTCTTTTTCTTCAGTTTTTTTTTTTTGAGATTTTAAAAATGGAACAAATTCTAAAAAAAACTGTTCCCCCTTTTCTTGTCTTGTTCTTAATTGCTTTTTACAGCTTTTAACTCCTCTTAACTCCTTTAATTTATTCAGTTACAGTATTTCATTCTCCTACCATTACCTTCCTAAACTCTCCTGCTAACAGCATTACTCTGTTATCTTTTATACAACACCATTAAACACTTTACTCTCACCGCTCTTCGGGGGATTGTGAAAGCTATGAGCACACCTTTTTCCAAATCAAATTAATGAAAACATAATGGTCAACTGTTACAATTAATTTCCTACCCTCTTTAGAAAAGAAGCATTCTTGGCTGTTGCTATTTTATTCTAACCAACCATAATAATGATGGGGGTGCATTATAACGTAGCAGAATATAAGTATGATGTTAGCAACATCACTATAGTTTTTAAGTGTGTGAGTTACGGCTTGCTTGCTGAAAAATAACTGCAAAATTCATAAGATTTATAGGTGAATTTTTAAAATATCCAACAAGTTCCTGGATCTAATTCACTTATGCTTTAATTTCATTATTTATCTCTTTTAACTGCTCGTCAGACATTTGGAATCTGTAAACATAAATATCAGCATTTTAAAAGTAAATGCCATAACAAATAGAAAAATATCTAGTATCACTTACTAAATAAGACATAACCAGTGAAATATTATCCTATTAAAATGACAACTAGATTAAAAACAACAAACGTAATGCAGATAAACCAGTCATACCAGATTTAAACAGTTTCAATGTAGAAATGTTCTTAAATGTCTAAGCAATCTACATCATAATACTTTTAAAACTTGTAATTCAGTCAGTAACAGTTGCACAATAAAAAAAAAACAATAGAAACTGAGTAAACTCGATATATTCTGTATCGGCAAACACTAATGGAAATTGTTCAATACGTTCAATAAATTTTATATCATTCGTACGTTTAGTCTATCACTTGAAGCAGAACACTTGGTCAGAGAGTTGACTTCAGCAGTCTCTCAGGTTAAGGAGCCTACTCGAAAAGTTAGACTTCTCTTCCACGCGACATAAGAATTATTCAGTTTCTTTAACTATCGATTAGAATAAACTTAAGTAAATTTTAGGGTATATTTGGTAGTGTCAATGGATTTAACTGATATGATGTCGAAAAGATACTTTGATAATTCACTTAATTTGTACATCTCAGAATTATTAAGTACTCGTCGGTAAATAACGAGAGATTCATACGATGAATAAATTTCCAGGTGAATTACACTGGTCAACAAAAATATATTTTGAAATGGCGTCGAGACACCAAACGTCTTTTTTAGCTAATTTGAGGGCGCTGAATCTGAAAATCACCTTACTTTTTCTTGATTAGCTACCGTTTTTGCTGTACAGCAATGCCTCATTGGGGGGGGGAGCTTTTCAGTTGTTTTCTGCATATTTGATATTGATCGATGGCAATTTTTCAAAGTAAAATCGTAGAAACTTCTCAATTCGTATTTAATAATCGCCGCAATTATCCGGAAATTTATCTAGATGGCTATGTAAAATGAACCTTAATACTCATATTCGCTCCTATGTCTTGTAGACTTTTCAACAGCTTTTCCACTACCTCCTTGTAGTTTTCGGCCCGGCAATTGCCTACGAAGTTTTTCACCGCATCAACAAACGATATCCAAGCGCGTAATTCCAAGTCATTCATTCAATTAACAAATGTTTCGAGAACATAGTCAGGATTGTTTTCGCTGTGTTTCTCATTTACATCAGTATTAGACTCGTCACTTTCAAAATGTTTCAACAAATTTTCGTGAAAAACTGGGATTGGCAAATCACCTAAATGCGGCACTGGAATGAAGACTGGGATAGTCGATAGATCTGCGTTTCATTTCGCTCAAATATTCGTCAGAGTGGTTCTTTGGCCCACGCCAGATCATAGGAATAGCGAATCTCAATAATTTTCGGGTACCTGAAGCCCACTGTCTCATGTGTTCCAAACATGTCTTCCAAACAATGTGAGAGACCCATGATTTGTCCTCATAAAGGATGGTGTGGTCCTAATGATAGAAATAGATGTTACGTAACAATAACAAACGAACCAAACAAAATACATTTAGAATTTATTGGTGTATTAATTTGTATAATATTTCTTTGGTATTTCATAACCGGATTCCAAAACCTATTCAAACTTCAGTTGGGTCCTTTGAGAATACATTTTCTAATATTTGCATCAATCTACAGAGGCAGCACACAGCTTCTGTATTTCTTCATTAAGGAAGTCAGCTTATAATTGAATTTAGAATAAAATGTATCACTGCGTAAATTTAATATATCATAAACAAGTAATGTGTAATTAATTTTATGACAATTTATGAAGGAACTTCATTATATAACTATAAAATTGAAAATTTGCATGTAAGAAATGCTTTCAGAAACCGAAGAAATATGCACAGTAAATGTAGTGAGCTATTAATAATGTTGTCATTCGATAATACCAATTTGAAAGGAATCGCACGAAGCATTTTTCGAAATGACTTTAATCTTATTGAATGCCGTTAGTAGCATATTTACATCTGATTACTAAGAATGTTTGTAATCGATCATGCGTCGACGGCCATTGAATGGTAATGCACATATTCTCCATAATGGAAACAGCAGTACTGGCATTGTTAGGAATATCTGATAAGTACGTACAAGTAGTTCGGAGCTGTTGCATGTACTACTGATAACTTCGTTGATCTGTATGTTCAGCTAAGGGAAGTTATACACGAATAGCTGTTTCGGTGAATTTTATGGTTTACCTGACGTGAGAACGTTTTTTAACCACTACCTACAATTTTTAAATTCATGTTTAGTTGAAGTTTAAGCCTAACATTTCTGATTCGGCTCCCACATCATATTGCATAAAAATAATATGAACAGGTGCAGGAGTGGCCGTGTAGCAAGATGCTTGTTTCCCAACCACTTGGTTCCGGGTTCAGTCCCACTGCGTGGCATCTCAGGCAAATGTCTTCTACTATAGCCTCGGGCCGATCAAAGCCTTGTGAGGGGATTTGGTTGACGGAAACTGAAAGAAGCTCGTCGTATATATATATATGTGTGTGTGTGTGTGTTGTGTGTGTGTGTGTATTTTTGTGTGTCTGTGTTTGACCCCCTCCTACCATCGCTTGATAACCGATCTTGATATGTCTATTTCCCTGTAACTTAGCGGTTTGGCATAAGAGACCGATAGAAAAAGTACTAGGCTTACAAAGAATAAGTCCTGGAGTCGAATTGTTCGACTAAAGGCGGTGCTCCAGCATGGCCGTAGTCAAATGAGAGAAACAAGTAAAATAAAATCCTTCTCTTATTTGGCTGAGAAAAGACCGCATCAGTTTCCAGTTACATTTTATGCTTTCCCTATTCGACGTAGATGAAATAAATTTATGAGTTGCTGCTTTTCTCAAAATTTCCAGAAAAAAAAAAACAGTTATCAAATTACGTAACATGTAAATTTTAAAAGATGCATTATAATTTATAGAGACCCTGTTTTGCTGACATAGAATATTTGCATTAAAGAATATTAATAGCGCGATAGAGTTTGTAGGAAGGAAAATTGCAATTTGGGGAAAAGAAAATGGAAATGCTGAAATTTATTGTGGTTTATTAAGTATAATCTAAAATTAAGTATAATTCCACTTTGTCATAGCTAAGACTGTTGCACTAAGATAAAATAGATTGGAAGAGCTCTTGGCTAGAAAATCCAAGGTACAGTGCGTTGAGAAAGCCACGATAGCATGGTATATCAAATCCTCACGCTATAAATACAAAGCCTTGGAGCCTGCGATGGTTTATTATGGACGGCGAGCTGGCAGAATCGTTAGCACGCCGGGCGAAATGCTTCGCGGTATTTCGTCTGCCGTTACGTTCTGAGTTCAAATTCCGCCGAGGTCGACTTTGCCTTTCATCCTTTCGGGGTCGATAAATTAAGTACCAGTTACGCACTGGAGTCGATGTAATCGACTTAATACCTATGTCTGTCCTTGTTTGTCCCCTCTATGTTTAGCCCCTTGTGGGTAATAAAGAAATAGGTTTATTATGACATATACATATCTGTAACATTGTCGTAACCGTATCTCAAATTACTGGCTGTTTCTTCATGACCAGAAAATATTTCGTCATAATTGTCTTTGTATGGAAGTACGAGTTCTTTCGCCCTACTTCTAAGGACTATTTGCGGAAGAAGTATGTTAAACATAGAATATTTTAAAGATTAATTTGATGTTATTCCGCGACCCATAATAACAGAGAGAGCGAATTAATAAGTTTTCTATCATAAAATCATAGTTAAATCCGTTTCTGGGCAGTTAATTATTGGGCTAAAGGCTCTTGATTTTTGTATATTCTTTTACTCTATATCAGGATGGATATATCAGTGTAATAAGGAACTGATTAAGCCACTTTCAAACTGTATGAATTGAGGGTTGTTTACACTATTAGGGAAATGCAATATTACTTGAGTGATGAATCAAATATGTTACTCCTAACCCCTACTAAACACGGAGTTAAAATGCAGAGTTTTAGAAAATACTAAATAACACAAATTAACTCTCCAAACGTTTCTACTTCATCTTTATATATAAAAGATAGGTTGTGTGCTGTCTGTATCCTACGGTTTAGATTCCTAACTACTCCCACATTTTGCGGTGCAGTTTAACCAAAACCGGGTATCTTATAGTCGTGATTCATATCGAGCCCTTCTGGGTATTAGCGCGCGTCTACGATGAGTCTACGATTTTAAAAATAATTTACCATCATTTTTTTCCCATTTCTAATGCATTTTTGGCATATATAAGGGAAGTAACTCTCTAAAAATTTATTATTAAATCTCAGAACGTAAAAAGCTACAGTAACACCCCCCTCCTTTGTGGTTAACCATATTGAGATGGCTATTATACTTTACATCTCTAAAAATGCTTATATAGTTATTTCCCTTACAAACCCGAGCAACGCCGGGCGATACTGCTAGTATTTGTATAAAAATTAATAGAAAGTAGTTGTTAAATCTTTAACTAAAATTCCCTAAAATATACGTACCAAATTTACATACTAAAGAACAATGATTTAATTTTTGAACGAACTGGGATTCTGAATAAATAAAACGTTATTCATTGAATTAGAAGGCAACACCAGTTTTTATGATGATATATAGACAAACGATCGGTCCCTAGGATCAAGAAGCAGAAAATTTATCCTGACTTCCTTTGTAGACGAAATACATATTTTGTTACCTAGCCGGACATTGGTCTTCAACTTCTGTATGCAAATGTACAGAAGTTGCAGGACTGAAATATATGAAATATATGCTGTGTTTTGTGCTTTGTAACAGAATAGAATTAATGAATGAACGGTAGGTACATTAAGTGGGGTTAGATGTAAATGGTGAACTGTTTGCATGCTCCTAACAACAAAGGCAGAAACAGGAAAATCGCATCTGTGAGATAGGAGTTGTAGCGTTTTTTTCTAAATGAATCGACCCGTTGACTTTTGGTGGATGCAATCTAAAATATCTTAATGTGTGTGTTTTCCAGCTGTCTGAATAATATTTTGTTGTGGAAAACATTATTGTGAGTAGCACTAACGTGTTTTAGCAACTGCTTATGGCTGAAGTATTTGTTGTGTATGTGAACCTGCTATGAGAGATAATCAGAGATCATTAGAGCCGTGCAGCTTGTGTGTGTGTGTGGTCCACACGTAGGGAGATGTAGAGAGAGGCTACTTCCTTGATATGTGTAGTAACCGAGTCTTGCTGCTTTTGAAAGGAAATCGATTGTCATATCTCTATTGAGATTTCTACATTAAAACTAATAATAGTTAGTTGTGTTTATGAAAAATATAAATCCAAGAAAATAAACTGACAGGACGCTATTGTAATAGCATTAAATTATTTTTTTTAAATGCACAAACAAAGATTGTTGTTATTGAACATTTTGCTAAAGCATTCAATATTTCTTGAATATCTTAGAAAAATGCTAACTGTAACCTAGGTTACGTACGGTAAATGTAAGACAACATATCACTTATATTTGGGTTAAATCCACGCCGTACGTCTGCTGTTTACATGAGTTAAAAATATAAAGAAAATATGAACCAAATACACATATATTGTCAATTCCCGACAGTTAGTTATTTTTCTCATTCTTATATTTAATATGAAATTTCTTCAGATTGAGTTGAAATAAGTTGTTTGTAGTTTACGATTTTATTTTGTAAGTCTTGTGTTGATTTCTTTTCCACAAAGCATCATATTTGACATATCAAAGATTCATATATGGCCTGTCTTTAAAAATCGATGCAAGCTGTATTGACTTTTTATTGTGGATACTTGAGGTTGTTATATTAGTTATTGCAGACGCTGTAACTAGTTTTATAAGATAGATATATATCAATTACTGAGGTACTTGCAACTAGAGACATAGCGCCAATTTGAGGATATAACAGCTTTTTTTTATTAATTTATTTTTTTAGCGTAAAACGTTGGTGTTTCAGATTGTTGAGTATTGCAGAATACTTTGCATAATGGTATATGGAATATAAGATCTCTCAAGTATATTATAGGATATCCTAATGCAATGCAGTACTCTATAATGTATTTGAAGTAGTATGGTGCCTAGAGCTGCTCCAATAGTTGCATGATTCTAGTCAGAGCAGCTTATGCAACTTTTTCCCTCCATCTTGTACTAATGAATGCAAACACAATTCTGGGTATTTTCTTCCAATCGTTCTTCTAAGATTTATCTCCTGACCGTGCTTATACTCGAAAATTTTATATGATTTTCGGTCACTTTAAGGTTCAGCAGAAATGGTAAAATAGAAGAGGTCAAATAAGAATAAATTATATCCCTTTTTGTCTCCGTACTACCCAAATTTAAGCCTACTTCCCATTGCATGCGTTATTTTTGATTGATTTAAATTGAAATTTTAGGGCTGTCTAACACACAAATTTCTTTCTCCTCCGTGTCAGTATAATTTATTTCGTTAACACTGAAAATCCTGCTGACGTTTGCTTTGTTACTCTTGATATTGTCGTATGTTACCGTTGTTGCTTTCTCTATTTTGTCAGATACAAAGCAAATGTATAAACGAAAAATCAACGTATACCATTATTATTAAACCACCAGGAATTTCATGTCAGAAAGTGTATAATCCATAATACATTGTAAGAAGTAGTCTACTTGAAAGTGCATTTTTTAGAATGTCATTCTATGAGGAATCGTAATTCTTTATGAATGACAATAACCCATAATATTTCAGTAATAGCAACCATTAAATAAGATTGATTTGAAATTATCTATTTCATAATTACCAATTTGCTTTAAATGTGGAGTATTTGTGTAAATATTAATGAAATAGATCCATCATATATATATTTGTCTGTTATGAACCAGGTGAATAAGATGATTTGAGCCCCGAAATATTTTCATTAATTATAAAGTGTCCCGCTGTTTGCTACAATTTACCTTGCTTAATCGTGATATGTATTTATTGAAGCGAAATATAGATTGAAGCGGTAAATTGTTTCATTCTTTGTCTCAAGTTGTCATTTTTAACGATCAGCCAGATGAGATTTCACATATATTTATTAACCACAGTAAAGCAAAATATAAAATAATAGAATTAAATATATGGGATAGTTACCGACGCGGATCACTGCTATATTCTTCGCATCCACGTATTTCTCTTCACTAAATACGTTCAGAATTTTAATGTAAAGATTAAAGAAAGAGAAAAATACTGAGTGAAAGAAAGAAAGGAAGGAACAGAAATTAAAAACAGAAAGAAAAGAAACCATACAAAAATGGTTATTTCTATATGAAATAAGAAGTATATGGCTTCAAATAGCGATCTTCTTGAACACGAACGAAGAGAAAACATGAATTCCACTCAAATGAAATGTCAATATTTCTTTTAACCTACACTACAACAGGGAGAATGTCAACTCGTCAGTCAGGGAACCCTCTACGTAATAACAAGTGCCACTAAAACATAAACTGCAATATATCTTTATTAAGTACATTCAAAGCCTTAATTAAGTACATTCAAAGCACACGCTAACGATAATGATAATAATAGTTATTCCTCTCATCGAATGGGTTACACTGGATTGTTGGTGCGACATTTAGACATGCGAAATATAGATTGGGTTTGGTGTTAGCTAATATGGTTTACAAGTGATATATATTTATATTCATATATATATATATATATATGCGTGTGTGTGTGTGTATTTATGTATGTATGTATGTATACATTATGTATGTATATATATATATATATAGACATTATAGTGGCTGTGTGGTAAGAAGCTTGCTTCTCAATCACATGGTTCCAGGATCAGTTCCCTACATGCCACCTTGGGCAGGTGTCTTCTACTATAGCCTCGGGCCGACTAACCAAAGTCTTGTGACTGGATCTGGTAGACAAAAACTGAAAGAAGCCCGTCGTCTATCACGTCCTCGCGTTGTTGTTTTTTCTTGCTTGTTCATGTTTGGATCGACGATATATAAGTGTGTGTGTGTGTGTGTGTGTGTGTGTGTGTGTCTTTATGTGTGTGTGTGTGTGTGTGTGTGAGTGTGTGTGTGTATGTGTGTATGTCTGTGTTTGTGAAACAAGTAAAAGGATAAAAGAATAAAAGGACATGTATATATACACACACACGTAGTCTGATCAATAAGTATCCGGAATGTTGCGACAGTAACGAAGCTAAAGTAGAGAGTAAAGCCGCTTGGCACGCATTGATATTAAACTCTGCAGTGCATGCGCACTAAGTTTTAACGTTCTAGCTCACTTTCGCTGTTTACAGCAGCGCTTGGAAGGAATAGCATGTGATCGTCGCATTAGCCATGACACAGAAATTTGAGCAGAGAATCTGTATCAAATTTTGCCAAAAGCTTGCCGATACCTGCTCAGAAGCCTACGTAAAGTTTTCAAAAATTTGTCATCGTTCTCGACACAATCAAGGAGGTCTTGTGCAACTGAAACCCGGGTGTCTTTTTGGTCAGCTGAAAGCAATTTTGGAACAAACTTGGCGGACACGTGTCTCATACGCAATTCGTCAGTGATGATGGACTGAATTGAACTGTAACTAATCTTCACATCATATGATAACTCACGGATGGTGATTCGACGATTTTTCCTCGAAGCTGCACGCACATCTGCGATGTTTTTCTCAGGTCTCCTGGCTGCGGATATCCTAGAACGTTCGTCAATATTTACATTTTTTCGGCCACCTTGCAAACATCTGAACCACTCGTACACTTATGTGCCGCTCATACACTCCTCTCCATACACTTTCAGCAACTTAGCGTAGTCCTCTGAGCAGATTTCGTCATAACGTTCTCTGTCATGATCAATGAGATGATCACACGCTACACAGGTTCCTTCCAAGCACTGCTTATGAATCCATCACTGGAAAATTTCTTCCCTCACACCTAAGTTTTACGTACACTGGTTATATATATATATATAATAATAATAATAACAACAACAACAACAACAACAACAATAATCATAATAATAATAATAATAATAATAATAATAATACCAACTACTATTGATACTAATTTATTTAGCTTAAAATATTCTCAACCCAGATAGGACTTTTCATTTACCAACTTCATCACTACAATTTTAGGCTGTATTTTTGCACCAAGTTTCTAATATTCATAATGCTTTTGGTTTAATTAATAAATACAATAAGCACAAATGTACGCAATTCTTAGCATATCTAAGAGTAGTTGTTTTCTTCTATCTCCATCTCTATAAGTATATATCATTGAATATATTTCGATGACTATATATATTCCATAAGGCACAATAGATATCGTTTTAGGTTGTTTGTAAGTTAAGTGTATGAATCCCATTTCGAATTACATTTACATTCATAATATCATTCATAAAATAAGGTGGTGAGCTGGCAGAAATATTAGCACAACGGACGAAATACTTAGTGGTATTTCGTCTGTCTTTACGTTCTGAGTTTAAATTCCGCCGAGGTCGACTTTCCCTTTCGAGGTCGATAAATTTAGTACCAGTTGCGTACTGGGGTCGATTTAATCGACTGGCCCCTCCCCCAAAATTTCAGGCCTTGTGTCTAGAGTAGAAAAGAATATTTTCCATTAATTTTAAAGGCGGTGAGCTGGTAGAAACGTTAGCACGCCGGGCGAAATGCTTAGCGGTATTTCGTCTGCCGTTACGTTCTGAGTTCAAATTCCGCCGAGGTCGACTTTGCCTTTCATCCTTTCGGGGTCGATAAATTAAGTACCAGTTACGCACTGGGGTCGATGTAATCGACTTAATACCTATGTCTGTCCTTGTTTGTCCCCTCTGTGTTTAGCCCCTTGTGGGCAATAAAGAAATAATAAGAGTGGATGACAGTATAGGGGCCGATATAATCGACTTAATCCGTTTGTCTGTCTTATGTTCTGAGTTCAAATTCTGCCGAAATCGACTTTGCCTTTCAGGGGTCGGTAAATTAAGTACCAGTTGCGTAATGGGGTCGATCTAATCGACTGCCCCGCTCCCGGAACATTTCGGGCCTTGTGCCTAGAACAGAAAAGAATATCGGTCATAAAATACGAATAAAAATATTTTTCATAAAATATAAGCCACCTTTCAAACCAGCCTTTGTCAATTCATCTTTAATTAACGTAAATTAATATTTATATATACATATAAAAATCATTAAAAATAAGTTGATTATATCCACAATAAATTTCTATTACGTATATCAGTAGTTTTAGCACTTTAATTCAAATTTATGTTCATATTTCATTATTTCTCTTTCCATTACTTCCAACTACTAATTCCATTAACTCTATATTGAATATACAACTCCATTCTAACCACTTCTAACCACATCATCATCATCATCATCATCATCACCATCAGCATCATAATCATTATTATTATCATTGAGTGAGAGAGCAGTGCATGCCATCAAAGTGACACTGGAGTAAATATACGAAGCCTAGTATACCCATCATGACTACCCGTCTGATAAGGGTACATTATTATTATCATTATCATTATTATTATTATTATTATTATTATTATTATTATTATTATTATTATTATTATTATTATTATTATTATTATTATTATTCAGTAGTTTTATTTTTATAGCGTGCTTTCACTTCACTACCGAGCACAGCTCTGTGTGCCTTGGGTATGTGCTGTGATTTGTTGTGATGCTCTGATGGTTATTGTATGGAAAGCGTTCTGCGTAGGATGTGTGCGGTGCCTAGTAGTGCAATTTTCTGTATGTTATATGTGTTTGTAAGTCCTGGTGTTTTTGTTATGTATTTGTCTGAATATTTTTTTATCATGCCTAATGCACCTACTATGATAGGAATTGTTTCTGTTTTCAGATTCCACATTCTAGTTACCTCTATTTCCAGGTCTTTGTAACTAGAATGTGGAATCTGAAAACAAAAATTATTATTATTATTATTATTATTATTATTATTATTATTATTATTATTATTATTATTATATTAAGGCGGTATTTCGTCCTTCGCTACATATTGAATTCGAATTCCGCTGAGATCGACTTCGCCTTTCATCCTTTCGGGGTTGATAAATTAAGTACCAGTGAAATACTGGGGCTGGTCTAATCAATTAGTCCCCTCCCCCTTTATGCCTAGGATAAATGATTATTATTATTATTATTATTATTATTATTATTATTATTATTATTATTATTATTATTATTATTATTATTGTCGCCATAGGTAGAGTAGTGTTTTCGGAGCGCAGTAAATTTATGATTAATTCACTTGTTTAAAAGGCTCTATATTGTATCTTGTTGTTTAAATCATTTTGCAAGCCAGCTGCCCTTCTCGGGGGTCGGGGGCAGGGGCTGACGTTTTTTAACCAAAACCCCATTTTCGTGGTGATACAAATCTTTTTGCTTTCAAATTTCTTCGCGAATTTGCTTCGAAGTAAATAAACATTGAAGATGGCAACGAAAAGCAGGAGTGGGAAAGTAGGTGGTACGGGAATTTGCACGATGACTTCCCCGTCTTCCCCACTATGATTGGCAGGAGACAGTAGCAGAAGAAGAAGAAGAAGAAGAAGAAGAGAAGAAGAAGAAGAAGAAGAAGACAAGAAGAAGAACAAGAACAAGAACAAGAACAAGAACAAGAAGAACAAGAAGAAGAACAACAAGAAGGAGAAGAACAAGAAGAAGAAGAACAAGAAGAACAAGAAGAAAGAAAGAAAGAAAGAAAGAAAGAAAGAAAGAAAGAAAGAAAGAAAGCGGGAGGAAGGAAGGAGTAAAGTCTTCCTCTCTACATGGAAATTGTAGTAGCACGAAGAACAACAGTGAAAGCAACTGCTGCGAGACTAACAAACATGGAGTTAGCGGCGGAAAGAAACTTTTGTAAATACCACGGCAGTTAAGGAATTGGTTAACATCTCATTGGAGAACAAAATAGAAAATCTAAACCAGGCAGCAAAATATATGAAGATAAACGGAAGGAGGGCAGAAATGACGGCTCCAAGTGACGTGCTTGAAGCAACAGCTAAACGGACAGTTGTCTACAGGTGCGTGAACTCAAAAACAAGGAGACTCGAAAATGCTAAACGCGACTAGGTAGAAAAGCCTTGAAAGAAATATGGCAGGATAGCCACCATATTGCGATAGCGAGGCAGTACAGCAGAATAGAGGTCATTTTTTAAAACCGAGGGGTACGCTTTTCAGAGCTCGGTGGCCACACGTCGCACCGAGGAAAACGCTCTCTTCCCAACATTCATGGGAAGAAGGGCGGTACGAATTACGGTGCCAGGTGTCCCGCCAGGCTTGGATTTATGGTGGATTGTCGCCTGTATTTGTACGGACGGAGAGAGAATTTCCTGAATGTTAAAACATCGAGGAGGGAGAATTGGGTTGGGACTACCTTAGAGGTTCTTCACATGAAGCCAGAGCATTTAGAGAAAGTCCAAGACCTGATTTCCCTCTCAAATGGAATAGAATTAAGGGTGAACGGGGATGACTTTGTACCTATAGTAGAAAGAATTACTACTATTACATTTACTCCTTTTACCACGTCTATTAGTTCTATATTTGTCACTTTGTTGAAAGCAACAGATAAAATTTTAAATTTAAAATATCTTGCTATTTAAAATTATGTCTTTAATACAAAATGTATTCAATTTAAATCGAAATCCTTGGAAGACCTGGAAAATTCAGAGAAATGTATTCTATATTAGGTTCTTTTTGATAGGGTAAATTTTTGAAATTTTGGTTGCCTTTCTCATTGAAGGCTTAGTTTTACTTTGAATATTGTTTAACTAAAATCGTTTATTTTAAAACTATTTCATATTCAGGAAATTCCATATATGCATTCTACAAAATCTATATTTACTTCAATAACTTCTTCATAAACAGCGTTGCTAGTTAATATCCTCTTGTATTTTATATGATGTGTCTTTCTAGCTGTGTGGATGAGTTCTCTCTGATCGAGAAACATTCTCAACTTTGCTTGATCTTCCATTCTGCTAAAGGCAATATGAAATTGTTATGTGAACACTGGAGTTAGAACATACAATCCGCACCTCTCTAAACCTTCTCCTTAGACCTTATTTATCAATAACAGCTTTATAGGAAATTGCAATCTTTTTAGAGTGAATAGTAAATGTAAGAGAGTTGAAGGGGGACCCAAGAATTCATTAGCATTGTTCTTGCTTCATGGTCGCTAAGTTTGCAAACATTCGAGAAAATTCTACGTAGTGCTGAGGCAGTATAGCGAGAACCATTGCAATGTACATTTCTGCAGTCTAATGTTCGGAGAAGCGTTACACGTGCTCCTATTTCGATTTTGCTGATGCAACTTATGTATTTAGGGAATTTAAAACTCATCTTTATATATAGAAATGAAGTTGTGTGTCTGTCTCCTACGATTTAGATTCCTAACTACTCCCACATTTTGCGGTGCAGTGTAACCAAAAGCGGGTATCTTATAGTCGTGATTCATATCGAGCCCTTCTGGGTATTAGCGCGCATCTATGATGAGTCTACGATTTAAAAAAAATTACCATAATTTTTTCCCATTTTTAATGCATTTTTTTGCTATTATATAAGGGAAGTAACTTTCTAAAAATGTATTATTACATCTCAGAACGTAAAAAGCTACAGTAACACCCCGCTTTGTGGTTAGCCATATTGAGATGGCTATTATACTTTACATCTCTAAAAATGCTTATATAGTTATTTCCCTTACAAATCCGAGCAACGCCGGGCGATACTGCTGGTATGGGATAAAGAACAAACTGAATGTTTATGCCTCGTGCCTACGCTTCTCGGTGTAATTCTGTTACAAGGAGGTTTATCCACAAGTTTTTAGTTTATTTGATAAACTTAGTCGTTTTTGCAGTTAGGATAACTTATGAAGAACGTCATTGTTCATTTCTATGGTGTGTTACTAGGCTGGCATAAACAATTCATTGTCAAGAAATGACAAATTACGGTTACATCTGGAAATGACGTGTCAGTATTAACAGTATTTGAATTAATTCCTTCGCCTAGTTCTAGTAACCAGTTTGGATGTTCGTTTAGCCGATTATATGCAACAAAATTATTATGGTCTAAGTATTCGTGATCTCTCATATTTGTCTTGATTTTCAAAACTTCACATGGAATCCAAATCGAAAGCCTTTTAATGCGTTCATCAATAACCAAAAATCGATTACCATGACTCACTCCTGGAGAATTTGCTGGAAATCACCGAGTACTTACACTTTGTATCATGCAATTCAAAACTTCGTGATGTCAGTGCCATATTGGGGTTTCGTCTCACACTAACAAATGAGTATTAAGCAGAAGACTATCAGTTACTTCATGGGGAGATATTTGGCAGGTTGATGTAGATTTCATCAGATTGAGAAGCTTGAAGCAAGATTGCCCTGTCTGTCCAAGTTTCATTAGCGTAGCTGCAATACTTGGTGAAGGTGTAACAAGCGCAATTCGGCAACGCATACCAACATAGGACAATAACAATTTCAGCAGGGAAGACTTATATGCTCCTCCCGGGGCATCGATGAATAACAGGTCACCTTGATTGTAGTCTTTATTTTTTTATTGGCTAAAAATAAAACCTCTGGTCATTTTTGAGCATATTTATGCGGTCATTTAAATAGATTTTGGTTAAGGGATCTATTTCATCTCGATTAACGGACATATTCTTATAAACACATTTTAAGGAATTACGCATCAAATGTTAGCCTCGTTGCCCCTGTTTCTTACTCCTTTAGTCTCAGTTTAACCTCTTTCGGCAGGACTTCGCTGACGATACTATGGAAAACGGTAGTCATGTTTATCAAAGTGCGTTATGGATCACAGACAGACGGAGAATCACAGCTCAGAATATATAGATTTTCATCATCATCCGCAGCAACAGCAGCATCAGCAGTATCATCATCATCCATAATTCTGCTCCCCTTGTTACAACAATTTTTCTCAAATTCATTATCCCCAACCTCTTTATATATATATGTTCAATATGTGACAGTTCAATATGTGACCGCGTGTGTATCGTTGGCGATTTTCTTTCTCCGTCTTACCTTCCTTGGACCTTTCCTTTTACTATGTTTCAGACGAAGAGCTCCGCTCGAAACGTTAAGTCATCCTTCTTTCTTTCCTTTCCTGAGCGTCCAATAACACTATACTTGTTCCACGTCTTCGCGTTGTTGTGTTTTCTCTTTGTTCATGTTTGGAGTAACTATATATATATATATATATATATATATATATATATATATATATATATAAGAAAAGAAATGGAAGAAATGGAGCAGTAATTAACAATGGTTGATCATTGGTATTAAAACGTCATAGTTTAATTGTAGTTCAGAACCATTTACACCTGTTTATGTTTATCAAATCGAAGTAAATTTGCAATTATCTTATTCAGTTTAACAAACATCGTCAGAACGATCTAGAAGAATATAAATAGGAGAAAATGGAAAAGAAAGGAAAAAGCAAAAAGTCACTAAAATGTAAGCCTAAAGACTTAACGAACATTTTCCTTTTCTTTTTGCTTTTTCCTTTTCCTTTCTTTTCCCTTTTCTCCTATTTATCTCTCTATATATAAACGGCAGTTTGTCTGTGTGCGTGTCTGTGTGTCTGTTAGGTTGTACCCTCACCCTGACCACGGCTTTCAACCGATTCTGATGAAACTTGACACACACATAGCCCAATGTCATAATTTAAAACTAACGCAGCGAAAATTATGAAAAGTTCCCCCAGTTCTGAAAAAGATCGATAAATTCGACATGGGGTCGACAATCAGAAACACAAACCACAGATGGTCTAGGGGACGCAACTCGACCTTTTTAACTCTCAAAAAAAATTTACCATCATTTTTTCCCCATTTTTTGCTATTTTTTGGCTATAACTCTCTAAAAATGCTTTATAGTTATTTCCCTTGCAAACCCGAGCAACGCCGGGCGATACTGCTAGTATTCCTCTAAATCATTCTGACGATGTTTGTTAAATTGAATGAGATAAATGCAAAGTTACCTCGATTTGATAAACAGAAACAACTGTAAATGGTTCTCAACTACAATTAAACAATGAATTTTTAATACCAATGATCAACTTCTCATTATTAATTACTGGTCCATTTCTTTTCTATATATATTAAACCACAATTCTACTTTTAAATTACAAACTATTGTATACCCTATAGCTAGGACTATACATATTGAGGTAATACACCAGTAGTGTCTACGGATACATTTATCCCTTAGATGGTTGAATAACATCTAACTCATACTTTGCTTATATATATATATATATAAAGTTCGAATAATCAGAGAATGGAGAAAACTTTTGATCAACAAACAAATTGGACCACACACACTTATGTATGTATGTATGTATGTATGTATGTATGTATGTATGTATGTATGTATGTATGTATGTATGTATGTATGCATGTATGTATGTATGTATGTATGTATGTATGTATGTATGTATGTATGTATGTATGTATGTATGTATGTGCATATATAAATACGTTATAGATATATATATAACAGACATTTATTCTCCACCATAGTTTCAAAACACTTTCTTGGTGAAACTTTAATTTCACATTCACATTTTAATAATGAAATATTTCTACTTCACTTACTGAGTTAATGTCGTTTTAGTTTTCATAGATAAACATGAAGACCTCCAAAATATATATAGAATGTGTGTGAGAGAGAGAGAGGGGGGGAGAGAGAGAGAGAGAGGGGGGGAGAGAGCTTTCAAGGACGATTTATTGCAAAATTAGATTTTCCAATTCGTTTCGACTATTGAAATGTACTTGAATAAATCTATGCTTAGGTTTCTTTCAGGTTTCAATATACTTTATATATAGTGTGAATTTATTGAAAATTTCCGAAGTTATCCTTGCAATTAATAACACTTTAACCTTTCGCTGAATAAATCGTAATTCCAAACTGCATAAACTGTTCATAGCAAATTTTATAACAGCAATTCTGGTGGTGCTATTAAGTTAGACATGGCCTGGACCAATCTTTGGTCGAAACATATCTAAGTTATCTAAGTTATATGTAACTGGCTATATATAAGTATTTTCAGAAAGTGGTATATATAGTCATTTGAATTATGTCAGCGTATGTTCTTTTTTCATATTCTATTGCAAACTGAATTATTCGAAGTCAATGCTGCAATAATATGAGAGAGAAATGCTATTTTATCACACCACGCATTGCTTCTTCTAATGTCATTTCGGCTCAACTGAGACAGTGCCAGACAAAATGCCTTACAATACTTAGTCCTAGCCATTCAAGTTCTTGTTCGGATATCGCCGAGAAACGATTGGGCTTTCATCTTTCCAGGATCGATAATATACAGTAGCTGTCTAATACTGGATTCTTACAGTTGACTGTACCCATTCCCCAGATTTTAGTCGTTATGCCTATTGTAAGGAACCAACTGGCAGAATCAATAGCGTGCTGGAAAAAGTGTTTAACCGCATTCCATCCGTCTTTATGTTCTGAGTTCAAATTCCACCAACGTCGACTATGCTTTTTCCTCATTTTGGGGTCGATAAAATAAGTACTAGTCGATCAACTTATCCACTCCCCCGAAATTACTGGCTTTGTGACAAAATGTGAAATCCGTATTAGTATACTACAGTTGATAGACATATAGCATATTAAAGCAAGTTCCTTGCAGTATTTGGTTTCTTCTTTTATTGCTCAAGCATGAAATTTGTTGTCTGGTAGAGAATATATGCATGAGAATACATACATAAAACATACAAATCTGCACATACATACAATAATACCTTCTTGCTGATGTTGAAATTCCAATGAAGGATCTGGCAAAAAATCTTGAAATAAACTAAATAATGACATATAACCATCAGCGAAAAAGAAAATACCTACGCTGAACTATTAAGAAATCTGCAGTTACTCTATCAAGATCACAAGTTCAGGGTTTTACCAGTAATTATTGAAGCATTAGGGTATGTAACACACTGCCTTAACGCCAATCTTGAGAAATTAGGCTTTTCAAAACCAGAAAGAAAGAAGAAAGCTGATTCGAAGACTACAGATCCAATCCATCACTGGAACTGTAAAAATCTGCAAAACTTCCCAGAAGTTTATCATTTAAGTATATATGAGCATATCTAGATATGCAATTATATGCATGAGAATACGTACATAAAATAAAGCATACAAATCTGTTCATATACATACATACATACATACATACATACATAAATACATACATACATACATACATACATACATACATACATACATACATACATACATACATACATACATACATACATACATACGTACGTACATGCAAAAATACCCTGTTGATGTGGCTGGAATTCCAATGAAGGAGCCTTGGATCTAGGTTAGAAACCGGCTCTTTCTCTATCAGAAATAAATCTTGAAATAAAACTGAATAATGACATACATCATATATATATATAAATACATATATATACAAAATATGGGGGTTTAGTTCACAGGTGATCTAAACGGTTAGGTACGGTAGGTAGGTGCTTTAACGGATTACTAGAGCTCCAAGGTTATAGCCGAGACAGCAGTTATGGAGCCATTGCAGATTTCTGGTATAGCGGATATATAATTGTTAAAGAGGACAATAAACGTTTAGTCAAGGCAAGCATCTCAAGTGTGAACTTTTATGCTTCTTTTTTTCTTCTCTTTTTTCATCTCTTTATTCCTTTATTCCTGTTCTCTAGGTTGTCATTTTATTAATCTATACCTTTCTCATTTTCCCTATTTGTCCCCGATGACGGAATATCCAATACTCTTGGATATCCCAGAAACAGTTGTAAGACTTTGAATTATTTCCAATAATACAATGTATATGACTTGAGATGTTTGCCTTGCCTTAACGTTTGCTGTCCTCTTTAACAATTATATATATATAACACACACACATATATATAATATATATATATATATATATATATATTATATATATATATATATATATATATATACATACAATATATACACACATATATATTATATATATATAGATATATATATATATATATATATATATATATATATATATCTTCCTCTTCCCTGAGCGTCCAATAATACTATTTGTTCCACGTCCTCGCGTTGGTGTGTTTTTTTTGTGTTTTCTTGTTTGGATTAACTTTATATATATATATATATATCTATATTATTAGAAATAGCCAGATAACCGAAGATATGGTGTTGTGGATTCCACTTCGGCATCGGAACTCAGTTTTATCTTGATACCGAGTAATGTAACAATTATTGTATAGATAAATTTCCTCTACTTACATAATATTGAGGTCTCTTTCTTTCTTTTGTTATCTTACCGTTTTATCAATAATATATATATATATATATTATACCACATACTTTTTCTAAGCTCTGGTGATGAGATCTTCGTCTCTGCTCTTATAGGTGAAGTTAAAGATCGGCACAGAGTGTAATATTAAATTAAAGACACAAGACGAGTTGCTGTATAATCATATTCGTTAGTCTCCAGCTATTTTCGCGATAAGAAATAATACACCCAGCGGTGATTGGAAATGTCAACGTCATAGCTTTATCAGAGTCCTAACATTTTAGGTCAATAAATGTGATTATGTAATTACGGTTCATTTGTCATACATAAAAAATATATATAGGCGCAGGAGTGGACTGTGTGGTAAGTAGCTTGCTAACCAACCACATGGTGGTCCGGGTTCAGTCCCACTGCGTGGCATCTTGGGCAAGTGTCTTCTGCTATAGCCCCGGCTGACCAATGCCTTGTGAGTGGATTTGGTAGACGGAAACTGAAAGAAACCTGTCGTATATATATATATATATATATATATATATATATATATATATATATATATATATATATATATATATATGTATGTGTGTTTGTGTGTCTAGCTTTGCTTGACAACCGATGCTGGTGTGTTTACGTCCCTGTCACTTAGCGGTTCGGCAAAAGAAACCGATAGAATAAGTACTGGGCTTACAAAGAATAAGTCCCGGGGTCGATTTGCTCGACTAAAGGCGGTGCTCCAGCATGGCCGCAGTCAAATGACTGAAACAAGTAAAAGAGTGAAAGAGTAAAGAGTATACGTAAACGTCGAACGATGAGAAGAGTGCTCAACACCGCATTGGTGGATATATAATTTCTTTGTTTGTGAATTGAAGCTACAATTGGTTTCTTGTTAAGAAAAGTGGGGAAATATACTAGTGTCTTAACAATTTGCCAAGCCAATCAGATGGAGAAAGGTGTTCGCCGCAATTTTGGAAAACAGTGTCGCTTCGTTCACGGGATTTCTCGAAAATTCGTGTTACTAAAACAATGAATCAGTGAAACAAGGGACGTTATTCTTGAGGTGCACCTTTTGCATGTTTGACTCCCTTGGAGGTGTCTTTTCTGTAATTTTTTTTGTATGATAAGTTTGCATTAATTTGCATTATTTTGTTTTGTTTTGTTCTGAGCACGGCGTCCTTGTATATGATTGTTGAGATAGTTCGTCATTGGTGCAAATTTCTTCTTTGTGTGTAGTTTGTGTGGTATGTGTGTTCACGTCAAGGAAAGAGGGTTATCCTGGTAGGGTTACCCTCGTTTATAGGGGCTCTTCTTTGAAATATTTGAGTGTAAACTATTGCTTGTATATGTAGGGATGGAAGGTTTTATTCCTAATGTTTAAGATGGTATCTGTTGATTGTGCAATGTTTAATTTTTCAGTAATACAGAGTTCACATTTGGTACCCCGTCCTTTGTATTTTTTGGCCTTAGGAATAATTCTCCATTCTCTCTAAGGATTGCTTATTCCACCTTCTTTCAATGTCCACATGTATACATATATATATATATAATTTTCAGTGGTTGTAGCATGCACTGCGCTAACCCCATCTATTAGCCCAAGAAGACCTTCGACGGTGTGACATGAAAATTGACAAAGCCGGGAACTTCCCAGGCCTCAGGTTTTATTTCGGAGATTTCCTTCTCCTAGGTAGATTACCAACCAAGGTTAAAGAGCTTCTACCTGCCCATGAGGTAAGCTGTCCCATTCCAGACACCAAACCAACACTCAGACACTCTATAAAGTGATCAAATATCACTCCGGTGACCGACGCGGAGTAGCTCATTTATATATATAAAAATATACGATACGTGATTTGGAAATATAAATAAGAATTAAATATAAATAATATATATAAATATAAAAAAGTAAAAGATATGCAATTTAAAACTATAAATAAAGTAAGATTTAAATATAAATAATATATATATATATATTAAAGGCGGTGAGCAGGCAGAAACGTTAGCACGCCGGGCGAAATGCGTAGCCGTATTTCGTCTGCCGTTACGTTCTGAGTTCAAATTCCGCCGAGGTCGACTTTGCCTTTCATTCTTTCGGGGTCGATAAATTAAGTACCAGTTACGCACTGGGGTCGATTTAATCGACTAAATCCGTTTGTCTGTCCTTGTTTGTCCCCTCTGTGTTTAACCCCTTCTGGGTAGTAAAGAAATAAATATATATATATAAGTAAAAATATACATATATATATACATATAAGAAAAAACGATATATACATATTTACAGATATTTTGTTGGATGGCCGTTAACTGCTCATGAGTTCCTCCGCTCTAGAGTGCTACTGGTAACATGTAATCCAGTACAACCTGTCGCATGGTCGGGTCGTCGGTGACTAGACTGGCAACCCCACCAGGCTTGCTTGGTGAGGAGGGTGTTGTTGGACACCCAGCGGGATGAAAAATAACACCCGTGAAAGGGCAGAGAATGTGTGTGTGTGTGTGTGTGTGTGTGTGTGTGTGTGTGTGTGTGTATGTGTGTGTGTGTGTGTGTGTGTGTGTGTGTATGTGTGTCGTTGTGCTTGTGTATGTCAACCGCATGACAACCGCTGTTGGTGTGTTTAAGTTCCCGTTGGTGTGTTTAAGTTCAGCGAAAGTGTCGGATTGAATAAGTACTAGGCTTTAAAAAAAACTGTCCTAAGGTCGATTTGTTCGACTAAAACCTTTGAAGGCAGTGCTCCAACATGGCTGAAGTCAAATGGACTGACACATGTAAAAAAATTTAAATGACTTGAAACATGAAAAGTGTTTGAGATAGGAAAAGTATGAGGAAGAATTTTACGACAGTGAGATTTGACCTCAGTATGTAAAACAACGTAAATGCCACATAGTACTCCTTCCATTGCTCGAAACGATACTACTAGTCTACTGACTTCTGTTAAGTAATATAAATGGAACTTAGAAGTGCACTGACAAATTGATTTCTTTACAACACAACGGCCAAACTATTGACTAGTCAATAATTTCTATTATCATGTCATACACATATGGCATTCTTCTCGTAAATTTTCAAGGTCTTGTATCGTTTTTATTGATTTTTATGAGCATTACTTCTTAAAGGCGTGCATTCTGAATAATACATCAATCTCGATCAATTGTTTTGATAACACGTTTGTCGTTACTGCGAAGTGAAATATTATGTGATAATATACGCACATATATATATATTCTAAGTATTCATTCCCTCGAGGTAGCCCTTCATATCAGCCTCGTTCATTCGGTTATCGTTGTACCTTGTGGCACTGGAGGCGACAGTAAGATCTTTCTACCTTCTTCCTTGACAGCTTGTTCCATTGTTAACCCACTGCTTTTAAGATCTTTTGTTATTTACATTATTTACATTTGACGGATATTTGTCCTCATCTTGTTTGTTGTTAACACGTTTCAGCTGATATACCCTCCAACCTTCATCAGGTGTCTTGGGGAAATTTCGAACCTGGGTTCTCATTGTTAAAGTATTTATCGATGTTATTATCATTATTGTTGTTGTTGTTGTTGCTGTTGATCAGGTCACTGCTTGGAATCGAACTCGGAATCTTGGGATTAGTAGCACGCGCTCTTAACCACTACGCCATATGCCCGTGGGAATATAAATCTAATAATTTTCTATCCTTCCTTAATACCGGTTCCCATATGCTGCTCATATTTGCACTCGGTCTGCTTTGGAGGTTGTTGTGACCTATAGCGAACCCATAGCTAAACCCTCCTCTTGTCGATATATATCAATGTCCATACTGAAATAGATAGTTTCTACACAGAAGGTCATAATTTATTATTGGTATACTAGTGCGTTCTTTTAGATGGGTGTCTGTCACTAGTTTTTCTTGAATCACCGATAGTGCTTCACCAGTTAGGACTTTGGTGAACAGACTTATCACATTTAGACTCACCATCTGATTGGATTCAATGGTAGTATCTTTGATCAATTCTGTGAAGTGGTGGAATTTTTCACGTACGATGTTGACTTTCCTGCTAATGGACTGATTATATCCACAAGGAAGCGGCTCTGTGGGTGACATGCTGAACCTCTACAGCTCACTATAGGTCTTAATGGAATACCATCTTTGTGAATCTTAGGGAGACTGTACATGTGTGGTAGTTTACTGTGGTGTTGAGTCAGTTGTCTGTACTTAATTTGTGTAAAGTGAGCCTTGTATTCATGATCAGGTTCTGTGACAGCTTTCTCTCTCACACACACACACATACACATACGCATACACATGCATACACATACATACACACACACAAACACACATGAGCTGAAAGAAGGATCAGTTAATTATGACTTTATTCAACATATTCCCCTCTCAGATTCACACACTTATCGTAGCGGTCCTTAAGTTTTTTCTAAGCCCTACAGAAGAAGTCGGAAGTTTGGGCCTCCAACCAGGCATTTCACTATGCTCTTACAGTCAGGAACTTCACAGCACTCCCTCGTATGTGTGTGTGTGTGGTGTGTGTGTGTGTGTGAGTGTGTGTGTGTGTGTGTGTGTGTGTGTGAGTGTGTGTGTGTGTGTGTGTGTGTGTGTGTGTGTGTGTGTGTGTGTGTGAGTGTGTGGTGTGTGTGTGTGTGTGTGTGTGTGTGTGTGTGTGTGTGTGTGTGACTTTATGCATGTTCTATGACATATTTGGGTTACAAATAGCTAATTATTTGCTGCATTAACAATTAAATAATTATTAGAATTAATAATTAATAGATTTTCTGCATAGAGTTACAAAATTTTCATCACTAACAATTACTACGTGTTTACACCTCCGCATAATTTGTGCATCACATCGATTGTTATATAAACAATGTGTAAAAGGTGTTAACGCTGATCGACAAGACGACAGAGGAATGTGATCGAACTTCAGTTGGTGGGGGGAGGGGCGTTGCTTGGACTCTTTGCCGATTATAGACTCTAAAACGTGTTTGAGATAGATTAGTTATATACACTAATATTGTATTATATGTGGTTCTCTGTGTGTATGTGTGTGTGTGTGTGTGTGTGTGTGTGTGTGTGTGTGTGTGTCTGTGTGTGTCTGTCTGTGTGTGTGTTACTGTGTACATGCATACGTGACATAGCTACATACAGAATATATATATCTGTGTAGTTAGACAGACTGACATATAGAGAGACAGATGATAGATAGATAGATAGATAGATAGATAGATAGACAGATTGGTAGACAGACAGACAGACAGACAGATAGAGATAGATAGATAGATAGATAGATAGATAGATAGATAGATAGATAGATAGATAGATAGATAGATAGATAGATTGATTGATTGATTGATTGATTGATTGATAGGGAAACAAGCATAACAGGGAGAGGATTGGGTGTATATTTTTAGATAGCTAGACAAACCGACAGACAGCTAGACAGGCAGACAGACGTAACAGTGAGAGAAGTGGATATATTCATTTTTGATACAACTCGGAATATATAGTTTAGAGAATTTTTATACTAGAAACATGGGCTTGAATAATGTTTTTGGTCGGATGATAACACAATTATAATAGAACGTATCGTTTCTGTAAACATAAATTATCTCAAGCTAATAATTGCCTCGGTTTTTTAATTGTTTACGAACATAAAGCAAAGAAAAATGGTTCTGCTAAACAGATTTATTTTCTCCACTGACAAGATATTCTAAGACACTCTGAAATTTCTCACACCTTAGGGAATTCTCATGTCAGTTATAATCATTATTTTTTTATAATGAAATGTTAAACTACGTTTATTTCTACGAGTAGTCGTAAATTTGGTCTTCAAATCGTAACATTTTCTAAAGAAATCATTAGTTACTAATTACTTGAAATTTGTTTCTTTCAAATATTTGATATTGAAGCCAATTAAATATGACAAAGGTGTTAGGGAAAGAATGAACAACGCCTTGACAAATACATGAATTTCAATCAATGTTTAAATTGGCATTAATTCTACCCTTTGAATCAATATTCTTTTGCACTATTGGCAAAATGCTGCCTTCTTTAAACTTAAAACTATCCTTCTTGACAAATGAACTTAGATATGTTCACACTTTTGTGAGGTGTTTTTTATGGCTTTGGCAGAGACGAAAGACCGGAGTTTTGTGACAACTTTCTCTCACACACACACATACACATACACATACAGACACATACATACACACACACAAACACACATGAGCTGAAAGAAGGATCAGTTAATTATGACTTTATTCAACATATTCCCCTCTCAGATTCACACACTTATTGTGGCGGTCATTCAGTTTTTCTAAGCCCTACAGAAGAAGTCGGAAGATGAGTTGAAAGTTCTGAGAAGAGGAAAGTTCTTTTCGAATCTAGACCTACAAGAATGCTTGTAATAGAAGAATGCAATCCATGAAGTACCCATGGCTGAAATGGAAACACTTTAAACCTACCACTTAAAAAGAGAAGTAGATCATTCAACAAGCTTCTTAAGATTTTTTTTCTGGCAAATTTTACTCAATCGAATAAGGCCAATGTAGAAGATACTTACCAAGATTGTTGTGCTATTGAATCGAATCCGAAACTATGTAGATGCAAACAGAATTTCTTAATGACAGGCACTCTAATATACTCTTGAATCATTCATTGACTTTCATTATGTACGGGTGCTTTTAGGGTTGATTGATATGCTTATATGTAACAACATGTATAGATGTCATAACTGAAGTATATGGTATTTGAGTATACATTCATAAATTCTTTTATGGGTTTCTCTTGGTTATATTTTGCTGACAGCTAACACGTTTACTTGTATTTTTTCATTGATAAATAAGAGACAAAAGACAGAGTATAACTTAATTTAACTGGTCGTAAAAAGATGTAACATCCACGAAATTAAATACTTTATATATATATATATATATACTCTTTTACTTGTTTCAGTCAGTTGACTGCGGCCATGCTGGAGCACCGCCTTTAGTCGAGCAACTCGACCCCGGGACTTATTCTTTGTAAGCCCAGTACTCATTCTACCGGTCTCCTTTTGCCGAACCGCTAAGTTACGGGGACGTAAACACACCAGCATCAGTTGTCAAGCAATGCTAGAGGGACAAACACACACACACACACACACACACATATATATATATATACATATATACGACAGGCTTCTTTCAGTTTCCGCCTACCAAATCCACTCACAAGGCATTGGTCGGCCCGGGGCTATAGCAGAAGACACTTGCCATGCAGTGGGACTGAACCCGGAACCATGTGGTTGGTTAGCAAGCTACTTACCACACAGCCACTCCTGCGCCTATATATATATATTTACTTTCGATTAAGATACTACATATATAAAAACATGATAGTGAAAATAGTAAAGATCATTGAATAAATGATAGAAATGCATTTCTATCATTTATTCAACGTTGGCCATGCTGGACATTTGATTTGGTAACATTTGCATTTACAAGACATAGTATGCTTTGACTGGCAGTTCACAGCTTCACTCATATCTTTGGGTCAATCCGATGCGATAATGTCACACACTTGCTCGCATACATGATACCTCAGCGAACTTCTAAACCATTCTTCAAGGACATACGTGTGTATATCCGCGCGCGTATTGCATATTTCTGTATATCAGTTTCATCAATGGGGTGAACGACAGTTTCGTAGCAACATAATGAGTTCATCTATTGTAAATAGGACCTTGAGCAAAGACATCAGTAAGGCTGAAATGAATTGAGAAACTCTCTTTTGGATAGTTAGCAATATTGTTAACATCAACTACAGTGTGAATTGATTTGTACAACATGGATTGGATTTATAATTGTTGATTGATAATGGCATTAATATCCCGTACAATGTCATTTCTGACAGTTCATAAAGCCACTGGCGGCTTCTATAGCTTTGTAAGAAGCCTTTATAAACTTTATAAACTCTTGTCTCTTAGTACCAGCTGGTTGCTAGCCATTTTCTTCCTTGATAAATATCCAATAAGTAAAACCTTCATGTGTGTGTGTGCGTGTGTAGGCGCGTAGCTTAGCGGTTAGGTTGTTGGAGTCAAGCTTGGAAGACTGTAGTCTTGATTCCCGGACTGGGGGACTTGTGTTTTATGCAAAACATTTCATTTCACATTGCTTCAGTTCACTCAGCTAGCAAAATTGAATAATCTTGCGACGGAGCAGCGTTCCATCCAGGAGTGTGGGTGGGAATATATACGCCAAGAAAACCAGCCCTATGAATCGATATTACTCTGAAAGAAACTTTATCCTTTATCGTATCATGTATATAATGTATATATATATATATATATATATATATTATGTGTGTGTGTGTGTGTGTGTGTGTGTGTGTGTGTGTGTGTGTGTGTGTGTGTGTGTTTAGAAGAAAACATAATTTCAAAAAGAACAATTCAGACTTTTTGAGAGATCCAAAAGAGAGAAAAAATGATTTCTAATGAAGTTTCATCATATTCATAAAAGTCAGCCAGAGCAAGTAATAAGAATATGAAAATAATAGTTGAAGGTATAAAGATACCATAAACAAGTATAAAAAAGTGGAGAAAAAATATGTTGAATCAAAATTATATTTAATGCAAAATTGGATTCAATACATGCGCACGTTTCGAACGACAATACAAATATGTAAGGAAAAATTATAATCATTGTAATTATAATTATTAAATTTATGCATTGTCATTCTCATCAGTGTGGGGAATTTTTGGAAGAATATCAATAAAGTTTAATAAAATAAAATAAAATAAAAATAAAATAAGACACAATAAGGGAGAATACAGATGGGGTAATAGGGGAAAATCGATATTTTCAAACAAGTTGTAAAAGGTAATAATAATAGTAATAATAATAATAATAATAATAATAATAATAATAATAATAATAATAATAATAATACTGATGCAGTACCAGGCAGTGGCTCTCATGGCTTCTGATCTTAACTGATTAGAAGTGTTATCATGTACATTGTTTTGTCTTGGTATAAAAGATGGGCTACAGCAAATATTCTGCTCAATACCACAGATTTGCTTGTCAGTTGTTTGACCTTAACCAGTTGAGCATGTCCCTTAGTGGCTAAAGATATGTGCATCTCTGATCACGAGCAGAAGTAGTGGGGGAGCATCATAGCCATGTGTTGAGAGGGATTCTTTGGGGTTTGAATAATTCACCTCTGGAAACTTGGGTGTTTCATTCAACATCCTTAAACAACCCTTATTCAGGGACCTTTTGAGCAGGATGGGTTACTCGACCTGAAGAAAATTCTAAGTGGGCCCCCACCTGCAAGGTCATGTGCTGTTTATCTTGATATGAGATCACCATGTCGCGCACATATGGTTGTGATGCATGTGCCTAGTGTACCCTTATCAGACGGGTAGTCATGATGGGTATACTGGGCTTCGTATATTTTACCCCAGTGCCACTTTGATGGCATGCACTGCTCTCTCACTCAATAATAATAATAATAATAATAATAATAATAGTGAGAGAGACGAAAAAGGATAAAGAAAGTCATATCAATGTGTATGCAAGTCTGTATGTTCAGTAAACTATAACGTAGAAATAAAAGTCTAACGGATATGTTTAAAGGAATAGTAACAGGTCGAGACGAAGTAGAATGTAAACAAGGCCACGTGTTGTGTAGTAGAATATAACGCAACAGGTTCACTAGCAGAAAGAAGCTATAGAGAGTTATACGTATACATATTAATACTGCAAAACGATATATATATATATATATAATATATATATATATATATATATATAACAAGAGATTTAAAGCTGAGAGACAAGACTATGTTTGAAAATGACACAATATTTAAATAAAAATGTACATACAAGCAGAGAAAAGACAAAAAAACTTAACAAAGAGAAGCAACTCCTTGTCGCGCTTTCTCTGGAGTGTGCGCATTCGTGTGTTTGTGTGTGTACCTGTTTGTACATGCGCGCGCATGTGTCAATGTACATCTACGCACTCATACACACTCGTATAAGTACGGCTTCACACACACAGATTTGTGAACATATACATGTACACATATATGCGTTTAAATATATGTTGAGTTCTCTGTATGTTTCAGTTATTCACATTCCTTTCTTCGGAGATGACTTAAGAATATTTAAAACATTTTTAAATATTTTCAAATTTTTTTTCAAATTTTAATTTGAAGTTTGACGCGAAAGTACCTGCTGTTCAGGCAATTATTAGCTTGAGATAATTTATGTTCACAGAAACGTTACGTTCTATTATAAATGTGTTATCATCCGACCAAAAACATTATTCAAGCCCATGTTTCTAGTATAAAAATTCTCTAAACTATATATTCCGAGTTGTATCAAAAATGAATATATCCACTTCTCTCACTGTTACGTCTGTCTGCCTGTCTAGCTGTCTGTCGGTTTCTCTAGCAATCTTAAAATATACATCCAGTTCTCTCCCTGTTATGCTTGTTTCCCTATCAATCAATCAATCAATCAATCAATCAATCAATCATCTATCTATCTATCTATCTATCTATCTATCTATCTATCTATCTATCTATCTATTTAAACACTTAGAGTTTAAATAGATTGAAAAACATTTAGCAGTGATACTTTAAGGTGAGTACAAAATATAATAAGGGTTGAAGGTTAAAATTATGTACAGTCTTGGTATTAGTTTCAAATAAAATGTGGACATTATAATAATTTTTCAAGAATTTTTGTAATGCTTTCTTTATACATTCAACAGCTGGTCTAAATAATTTGGTAGTTGTAATTGGGCATTATCCCTATATAATCCTCCGCATATTTCAGGAAAATTCTTCTTGATCTGTGATTATAAAAATAGGCCAACAAAATCAGTGACTTGGGCAGAGTCTGACGATCCCATTATTATATCAAAATTGTCTACTGTGGTTCTCCTAGTCCAGTTATTATCGTTAAAGTATATGAGAGTTTTTCGATATGGCTGCAATCTAATGAATGAGTTAGGTGAAATGATAAAATAATTTTATATAAATATATGTGTATGCGTATGCGTGGGTGTATGTGTTCATATGTGCGTGTTTCCACATAAACTATGTCTACTAAATTTCACACATGTGGTTATAAACGATCCAAGGTTTTCATAAAGGTCACCTTCCCAAAATGCTGTGCGGCGTCACGAAATCCAAAGCAGCGTCGTTTCGAGATGAACTTCATGTACCAGAGGGTGATGGCTCTATCAACTATACTTATACTATAAATATATCATACCGTTTGTTTAAAAAAATTCTGGTCATAGATTAATATTGATGATTTTTTCTTTGCTCGTCAAACCTAGATCCACGGTAATAAGTACAAGAAAGGATAATTTTGTTTATCTATATCTTTTAATAAAAAATTCTTTATTGTCTGTATTACAGTTGAAATTTAGGCTTCGGAAGTGTGAGACAATTCTCCCATAGCATACTTTAGCTTAATGTTTATATTTTGAATAACGCTGACTTTCGGTTTATTATTTCTGGTATTTTTAACTTACTGTGAATTATTCTGAGACTGACACCAGATCTATCCTCTATTACATTATTCATGAAATGTCTGAGATTTCTGTGTGAACTGTCAGACTGTCAGCATCATATCTCTCATGAATACAAACTTTATTTTCAATCCAAATATTTTTCACTTGCATCAGCTATATATGTAAATATGAACACGCATACTTAAAATTCAAGGGACTATAATGTAGATATCTACTTCTAAGTATAAAGTTTCAAGGGACTATAATGAAGATACTCTTTTACTCTTTTACTTGTTTCAGTCATTTGACTGCGGCCATGCTGGAGCACCGTCTTTAGTCGAGCAAATCGACCCCAGGACTTATTCTTTGTAAGCTCAGTACTTATTCTATCGGTCTCTTTTGCCGAACCGCTAAGTGACGGGGACGCAAACACACCAGCATCGGTTGTCAATAATGCTAGGGGGACAAACACAGACACGCAAACACACACACACATATATATATATATATATATATACATATATACGACAGGCTTCTTTCAGTTTCCGTCTACCAAATCCACTCACAAGGCATTGGTCGGCCCGGGGCTATAGCAGAAGACACTTGCCCAAGATGCCACGCAGTGGGACTGAACCCGGAACCATGTGGTTGGTTAGCAAGCTACTTACCATACAGCCACTCCTGCGTCTACTTTTAAGTATAAAGTCACTATCTGTATGTAGGAGGGGGTTACGGATGTAAGGCTAAGTTAACTTAAAGGTACTTTTGTTTCCTTACCGACGCATTCTGTCAAACACCGCCCCACTAACGTAGCTAAAATCAGGCGAGGACGGGTCGCCTGTGAGGTATTTTGGTGGCATTCTCTGCAACAAACAATGAAAAGTTGTTGATTTTTCTGTCAGGACATAACAACCCGCACAACATTTTCCTGCAAAGTATTGCAAATTTGTTGTAACAGTTGTAAGAACTGTTTCTTTAAAGATTTGCCTAATTAATAATGGTGTTGGAATGGATGCATTTAGTACATGAAAAAGAGAAATACTCGATAAAGTTTTGTTAATACATTACAGGCGCAGGAGTGGCTGTGTGGTAAGTAGCTTGCTAACCAACCACATGGTTCCGGGTTCAGTCCCACTGCGTGGCATCTTGGGCAAGTGTCTTCTACTATAGCCCCGGGCCGACCAATGCCATGTGAGTGGATTTGGTAGACGGAAACTGAAAGAAGCCTGTCGTATATATGTATATATATATATATGTGTGTGTTTGTGTGCCTGTGTTTGTCCCCCCTAGCATTGCTTGACAACCGATGCTGGTGTGTTTACGTCCCCGTCACTTAGCGGTTCGGCAAAAAGAGACCGATAGAATAAGTACTGGGCTTACAAAGAATAAGTCCCGGGGTCGATTTGCTCGACTAAAAGGCGGTGCTCCAGCATGGCCACAGCCAAATGACTGAAACAAGTAAAAAAAAAAAAAAATATCTATAAATATGTGTGTAACAGTTACCAGTAGTCAATATCGAGACTATTACGTTACTACATATTTTTAAACGATTAATAATAATAATAATAATAATAACAACAACAACAACAACAATAATAATAACCTTTGTACAAGAGGGTGCTGAAAAGTTCCTGGTTTGGGATAAAAGAAAATACAAGAGGATCAGTTAATTATGATTTTATTCAACATATTTCTCTCTCAGATTCACACTTATTGCAGCCGTCCTTCGGTTTTTCTAAGCCCTGTAAAATAACTCGGAATGTTGGGCCTCCAATCAGGCCTTTCGCAATACCCTTAAGCCAGGAACTTTACAGCAACTCTTCGTACTATAGGAACAATCCGTGGAATTTTAGGGTAGGATTAGCCAATTATACCGATCCCAGTGCTCAGCTGGTACTTATTTTATCGGTCCCGAAAGGATGAAAGACAAAGCCGAACTCGGCGGAATTTGAACTCAGAACGTAAAGAAGGACAAAGTGCCGCTAAGCACTTTGTCTGGCGTGCTAACAATTCTGCCATCATTAGGCCAAGGAGAAATTCGAAAAAGATATACTCCAGAAAGCTTAAGCAAAACGTTTGCCAGTGAGCGTATCAGGAAACAACCAATTATCACAAAGTGAATTCTGAGACTCCCTTGCAAGTTCAGTTCTAGCTGATCCTTATAAGACGGCTCGGAATTTTTTCTCATTAATATTGCATGTAAAATGTAGGTGGTATTTACATATTGCTCTGTGGTTTTATTTTGAACAAGATATCGTCTCCTAAAGTACACTTTTTTAAAACTGATTCATAGGTTCACGCCATTTTTCTGTATTACGAAGTGGTGAGTTCATTTAGTATAATATTTACCCAAATGGTATCTTGCTCAGAATATGCATTTTTTAATTTTCTAGAGTGTAGGGTAACCTGTTTCTCAAGTAACCTGTTTCTCAACAAATTGAAATTGTAGTGTTTTATATGAAGGATTTATTAATCTATGTCATTCTTCGCATATTTAATTGAAAAGTAAACTCCATCTTAAATGTTAAGAAAACTTGAAGGTTGATAACGTCTCACCCTTTATTTAATTCCATACAATATCTCTATTTTTCAAAAGTGTGCTAAAAGCCATTAACAGGAATCAACTTCATATTTCCTGAGTCTGGTATTCAAGAAATTGATCATCCTCAGCTGAAGAAATAAATGAAAAAAATTGGCGCTGCTTTTAGAAAAAAAAACGCGATATGGATAGAAGTATTAAGAAAAGAGTGAAGTGGCATCTCTGAAACACCGAATCGTAAAGAGACGACTGTTAGGGAGGGAGACTTTGGGCCAGAATAAATAGAAATCATTGCTGATATTCATGCGAGACAGGTGAGTTGCCGAAAAAGTGGAACTTTTGTATGGGCAAACATTCCGTGTGAAGAAAAAATAAAGTGCATAGCCTGGACAGCAAATTCCGACCAGAGACAGAAAATGACGGAATATAATATTCAAAATTGTGTATGACAAGCATTTGAGAAAGCTAGCGTAAATGCTGCTCAACATCCTGGTATTTAGAGACGTATCGAGACAATTAACCAGAGAAAATTATTTGCAGCTTGTACAAATCATACGCTGAACTTGGGTATATACATTCACTTTCTGATGCTATAAATTCTGTCAATTTTTCTTTGTTTTATTTTCTTAGTGGGGGTATTGAGGAGGATTTGTGCACGTGTCTTTCTTCTTAAATCCGTCATGTGTTAATGATGGAAGAAAAGAATCTGAAGTCAACAAGGAAAGTTCTGATTTCAGACATTAGTCAATGTAATACAGGCTCCCGGTGAAGTCAAGGAACAATCTTTGAGTGTTGCAAAATAGCTTTTTCTCAGAATTATTAAGTCGTTTTAAAACAGTTAACTAATGAGGAAAACAGCGAAACAGCCATGGGTCAGGATTGCTTTCTTGGAAATGAGAATCCGTCTAGAAATTAATTACGTAAGTGCTTACCTGCAAGCTAAATGACTTTAAAAGCGTTTCTCATTGGAGACTGAGGTTAGCTGGTGAATAAAAAATTAATATATACCAGAGGGGTTTGTGGTGATATGAGGATGCTAATGGTGTGCACATCGATGTAGAAAGAAGAAGCAAATGATATTTGAAGGATTGCGAGAGGCAAGATTGCTTATGAAACTGTTTTCTTAGTCAGACAGAAAAATTGAGTAAATAACTCCGTGATTTAAACAGTGTCATGAGCTTGTTCAAAAATACCTGTAGCTTGCTTATCAACCACATGGTTCTGGGTTCAGTCCCACTGCGTGTCATCTTGGGCAAGTGTCTTCTACTATAGCCTCGGGCCGACCAAAGCCTTGAGAGTGGATTTGGTAGACGGAAGCCCGTCGTATATATGTATATGTATATATATATGTGTGTGTGTGTGTGTGTGTGTGTATGTGTGTGTGTGTGTGTGTGTGTGTGTGTTTGTGTGTCTGTGTTGTCCTCCCAACATCACTTGACAACCGATGCTGGTGTGTTTACGTCCCCGTAACTTAGTGGTTCGGCAAAAGTGACCGATAGAATAAGTACTAGGCTTCCAAAGAATAAGCCCTGGGGTCGATTTGCTCGACTAAAGGCGGTACTCCGGCATGGCCGCAGTCAGATGTCAGAAACAAGTAAAAGAGTATACAATGTCAAGCCTTTGATGTTTTTGGAGTGACAAATATAAGTGTTAACTAGATATCAATCACGACCACATTGATAAGGGGGAGTCCTTTATTGAGTTAAAATTACTTCTGCGTCTTACTACTGATTTTGCTACGGAAGACGAAACGGAAACCAAAGGAAGGCAGCTTTGAAAATTTACAGTATATCCAAAGGAATAATCGTACGAACACGTCTCCGTACTTGGTAATACTGCTACTGATTTTTCTCATCATTTCCGTTAGTATTGATAACTGTGTGGGACAGTATTCTAAACCAAAACTGATAACGAATTACCTCAGATACACCATGAACACCTAGCATATGAGAAGCCTTCTCATACTTCCTGTACCACAGAACTATAATTGTCAAATGAAATAGATTTATACGAGTTAAACGAAGATTTTGCCAACAAAAATGCCAGACAATAACTTTATAGGGTGTAGTTAATATTTCAGAAGTAAACATGTTCTCCTAGTGTTTTAACTTATTTTGCTCAGTATGTCCTTTCTTGCTTTTGTTTAAGTATGTCTTATCTTTGTTGTGGTGAATGTTGCAAACTAATGGTCCATCCCAAGTAGCCCAACTAGCAACGCCACAAGGTCACGCATATAAGTATAAATTTTATGAAGGATATTTTATAACTTTGTAGAAAAATGGAATTAATGTCTTGGCCATGCAGCTAATCGTTCACCTTGATAATAAGCAATTATTCCTTCTGAATTTTTTGCTGACAAACTATCCTGTATTATGTTATGTAATGTTGTTTTCCCATGGTCAAAGGTTGATCGAGCAAACATACAATATATGACATTCCCATTATAAAAATCTCTTTTTTTTTCTTCAGAGAGTATATCTAGGGTTACAAAATCAGTTTTGAGTTTTCAATTTTGTGTTCATTTTGTGTTTTCAATTGGATATCATTTTTAAGATTAGTTTTGACTTTGAAGAACCCTGCCGTTACTTCTATCAACCAAATATTAGGGCATTTAATTCCTCCTTTAATCCTTGTGTTGCTTTTATTTAAACAGAAACCCAGTAGTGGATCACATCAAGGATTTCTTTACAGATACACCATGAATAGAGACAAAGATTTGAATAAGTTGAGAAATATTTTCTCTCTCATTCTTTCTTTCTCTCACGTTCTCATCCTTACTAACTGTTTTCTCTCTGTTTCTTTCTCTTCCTCTCAAAAGTGTTTTCTTGTGTAAATATAGATAGAATTTCAGTAATGGCTAATTGTTTTATTTTCGCCAATAAAGATTCTCTATAATTCAGCTCTTCGTGTATAATGTGAGCTGTTGGTTTAGAAACCCATTATTAATGCATAAAATATAAACATATGGCATGGAACGACTGCAAACATAGAATAGAAAAACTTGAAATAAATCAATTTTCTCAATTATTTACATTATATCTTGGAGACAAAATTAAAAATGAAATACCATTCATCAAATGCAGAGACACACGTTAAAATTTTCTGTAGATTCAAAGGCGTGGGATGTTAAAAATACATGACTAATAGCAACACGTGTACACTTTTCTGAAGCTTCTAGAGAGTATCATTTTGTAAAATATAGTAGCCAAAAGAATAATTTTAAGACAAAAATCCTACTTCATAATATCTTTAAAACTTTATTACATTAATGTATCAATGATAAACACATAAACTTGTCAAAATATAAAGCAGTATGTTCTAATTGTAACGCTTAATTTTCACATATTTTGTCTTGCTGAATTTCTTTTTTCTTTACTTTGTTTCCATTTTTGTTTTGTTTTTTGTTTTGTTTTTGTTTTTGTTTTTTTTTAGTATTTTTTAATATTTTTCATCTGTCAATGAAATTTCCCTGCAGGCGATAATCTCATGGGACTTTGAAATTGAAAGGTGTTATTATCTTTTTTTTTATCATTATTTTATCTTTGTTTATCTCATTTATAAGAATATTGCTTTCTTTTTCTAAAATTTGACTTATAAAATAATGTGTTACTTTTTGCGTTTATATGTGTTTTTGTGTGAATATATATATGTGTGTGTGTGTGTGTTTGTATGTATTCATAGACATATATATGCTTATATAAATATATATATATATGTGTACGTATATATATGTATATATATACATATATATGTGTGTGTGTGTGTATATATATGTATATATACACACACACCACACACACACACACGCATATATATATATATATATATATATATATATATACATATATATATATATATATATATATATATATATATAATATATATATATATATATATATATATATATACGTATATATAAGCATGTATGAATGAATCTCTGCTCACATGCATCTAAGCGTGGATGGTGAATATAACGTTTCGTAAAAATAATGGCATTGTCGCGATTTCATTCATTTTATTTCGAAAATGGAGGCTAATCAAAACATGAATTCTTGTAAATTTTTACCACTGGCAATAATTTTCTCAAATTATAACCAACACTTTTGCAACTAAAGGATATTCTTCACGCCAGAAATTTATTCCACGTGTTATAATGAGTGTGCACAATAAATGGAATATATTGGGAGTAGTATTAAATTGTTTAAAAAAAAAAAACCTGGAACGCTGCTACTATTATTATGTAGTAAAATGAGTACTAACATATTAGATATATTGTGGAGTGAATCTGCTTTTTGGCTGTATTGTGACAACTAAGAAAATGTGGCGACATTATTAGACCTCATCAGCGAAGCATGGCCTATCCTATCAAAGCAATCCAGTTAGCTTCCATCGTAACATTTGTAATGTTTGCTAATATTGATTCGTTTTCATGTAATATATTACAAATATCTTTCAAATGGATGTCAAGAAATTTCTAAATTTATAATTAGTGATGACTTTGGAAAGCTTACAAACAGTTACGATAATTTTCTCTTGAAGCATATGTAACTTAGTCACTGATGTTTATATGCCGCCCAACATTTAATCGTTTCTGTGGTGTGTGATTAAGTGACTAAGCTTTCAAATACGGGCGACTTTCGTTTTGTAAAAGGCGTGCAATATATTTAATACGTGGTCTGAAGAGCGTGGCATGGTAAAGTGATGCGAGGATAAGAGATGAATATATTGTTGAACTTGAATTTATGTGATATCTAGTTAAATAGTTCAAATGTGCACAGGAACTTATATGTATGTTGACGAGTTAGTCTTCAGCACCTAAATAAATATGGTAAAAGTGTATACTTATTTGCTTTGTAGTTATTTGAAGATCAGATAATATGGTTAGGCTATGCTTTGCTGATGAGGTCTAATAATGTCGCCACAGTTTTGGAGTTGTCACAATACAGCCAAAAAGCAGATTCACTCAACAATGCATCTAATATATTAACACTCATTTTACTACATAATAGTAGCGCAATGGCCCAGTGGTTAGGGCAACGGACTCGCGGTCATAGGATTGCGGTTTCGATTCCCAGACCGGGCGTTGTGAGTGTTTATTGAGCGAAAACACCTAAAGCTCCACGAGGCTCCAGCAGGGATGGTAGTGATCCCTGCTGTACTCTTTCACCACAACTTTCTCTCACTCTTACTTCCTGTTTCTGTTGTACCTGTATTTCAAAGGGCCGGCCTTGTCACTCTCTGTGTCACGCTGAATATCCCCGAGAACTACGTTAAGGGTACGCGTGTCTGTGGAGTGCTCAGCCACTTACACGTTAATTTCACGAGCAGGCTGTTCCGTTGATTCGGATCAACCGGAACCCTCGTCGTCGTAACCGACGGAGTGCTTCCATTTCCAGTAGCAGCAGCGTTCCAGGACTTATTTTTTTAACAATTTAATAAAATATTCGGAGGCCATATATAATGTTTCTCTCACAGACTTCTGAATAGGAGTGAAGAATTACAACGGCAAATATTAATTTTTCTCTTTCATAAGGATAGGTAAATATTTAAACGGCAACATCTTAATCCAGTAGCATTTTTTGAAGAGGAAAATTTGCTTCGCAGATATTCCGAAGTTGTTATGATTCACAACATCCTCAGCGATATTTTGCACTATTTATTTAACACTGACTTCGTTTCCGTGTACTCATTAAAAATTGCAAGTTGCTCGACTAGTGATTAATTCATGCAGAAAATTCAAGCAATCGATTTGTCCATTTGACCATAACATTCGTAAAGATTAATAATGACCATGAAATGAATAACTTACGAATTTATAGACGACTGGCATTTAATGATAAGGAGAGTACACGGTATAATGGTTTAAATTATTGTTGCACTGGAAATCTATCAGTTTTTCTTCACTGCCAGTAAACATTATACGAACATATATACAAATATATGTTATTTAATCATGCATAAAGAAAACTAGATATTAACTGAAAGAGCACTCGCTACAGTTAAATGGAATATATAGCTTATTTTCACTTGAACAAAACACGCAGTGAATTCGAATTTCTACTGGGCGTTTGCTTCGTCGGGCATCGAGTTTTATAATCTCAGTTTTGCTCCAACTTGTTTGTGTAACATATCCAGCGCTATACAGGACTTAGTTGAATTGCAAAGTATAAATTATTCTGGATTTCACATAGAGTATTTAAGTGGGTGTGAATAAAGGAAGAAGAAACAAAATAATATGGGATATTTGAGAAGAAGACACACTATGACAACAATAACTATATGTGATGTATAAGGTAGAGAGGTGAAATATCGAAGACAAAATTGCATAGAAAACTAATTCACTGGCATTGGTATTTAACAAGCATTCTTCAACCGAAATACGCATACTCAACACACATACGCACACACATACACAAATCCATATACATACACATATACACACACTAGAGAGGTGCGTGGAAAACAATGCAAAAGTGGGCATAATTTTTTTTATATTATTATTAACTGATATAGATCGCTCAAATTGCTGTTTGGAGAGAGAAACTCTTCCTCCGTATAAAAATACTACTCAACATAATCTCCATCAACAGCGATGCATTTGCAAACACGTTCAGCCTCACTCACGAACCTACCTTTATGGAAGAAATTCAGGTGAACACTGTTGCACCCACTTTCTCCACAGTTCTATTCTCCTTGTTTGTGTCATCAAATCCGTTATCCTCGAACACCGCTCTTCATTGGACTGAACAGGTGCAAGCTGGAGGGTGTTATATTCGAGCTGTATCCTGGATGGGGACCACTTAGTTCGATTTGCCCATTGCTTTATTCGTTACCAAAATGCGTGTGGTTGCACATTGTCATGGTAACCGTGGATCGTTTTCAGATACTTATTATATTTATTTCAGATACTTCCACTTAATGGTTATTCTAAGCATTTGCTGAGGGTCTCAATATACTGCTTGCTGCTCACAGTACAGTTATACAGTAATCGTTCGCCATATCGCGGTTCACCTATCGCGCCCTCAGTACATCACGGATTTTTCTGGCTGATATATATAAATTTATATCCCGGACTCCTCAAGGTTTCTGCGGCCGGTGGATATTTATATTTCTATTTTTTTAGATTTGAATTATTTTTTGTAATAAAATAAGCATTTTTACGCCTAAAAATTAATAAATAAAAATACAATACAGTACTGCACTGTGTAACACATTAATTAAAACATATTAAAAGAAAATAATGTACTGTGGATGAGTAAACGAAGAATCGCACATACTGTATGGAAACGAAGCTCGGGAGGCGAGTGTGTGGCGTTGTTTTGTATTTATAACAAAATGAATATATACAAATTATAAAAATGATTTCTAAAAATATACAGTACAAAATTATTTCTACTTCGCGGATTTTCACCTATCGCAAGTGGGGTTTGAAACGTAACACCCGCGATAGTCGAGGGATTACTGTATTTCAGAAAATCAAGGAGAATAACGAAAATATCGACCAAAAGTCATCATGACTTTCTTTGTCGATCGCTGGCTTTTTGAATTTCTTAAGCCTTGAAGAAGAGATATGAAGCGATATGAATCTATTCCTTTGGACTGAGTCTTCGTTTCCGATCGTAAGGATTGGGCCACATTGTATTTCTTGTCAATAGATCAGAACAAAAACCTATCTTCATTGCCTTCAAATGCTTCCAGCAAGTCAGACTAGCCTGCCCACCTCTTCTCCTTTGAATGTAATGTCAACTGCAGAGGTAGCCACTTAGCATAAACTTTCCTATACCCAAGCTCTTCTACCGTGTCCTGTAAAACTTTGTGACCAAAAACCAATTATGCGGCAAGCTCAGAGAGTGTAACTGGTTTGTCAGCTCATATCAATTCTTCCACTCGCTCGCAATTCCTGCCAGTAGTTGAAATTGAGGGTTTCCCACTGTATGGTTTGTCTTCAGTGCTGGTCTCTTCTTTAAACGTCTTTCATCAATGTTGTGAACTCCGTAAACAATCTTAAGACCTCAGTGGATGATGGACAACCTGCACACCTCCTTTGTGAAGAATTCAATGACACTAGATTCCTTCAACTTGGAACCAATTATTTTCCTGAAATTACAGGGATAAGAGACACTTTAGATGTAAAGTTACTCTACCAACATGTACCATTCGTACAGGGGATATGCTCACTTGTGCATTATTTACGACACAAACCATGTTCATATGTTTGCGTGTAAGTATGTAAGTGCGTATATGTTAGTTGAATATATTTGTTTCTCTGCATGTTCTACATAAAAAACATCATTAAACATGAAATAACTTGATTAATTATTCAAGAACTAATTCAGTATATCTAATATGAATATATGTATACATACATGTATACATAGGCGCAGGAGTGGCTGTGTGGTAAGTAGCTTGCTAACCAACCACATGGTTCCGGGTTCAGTCCAACTGCGTGGCATCTTGGGAAAGTGTCTTCTGCTATAGCCCCGGGCCGACCAATGCCTTGTGAGTGGATTTGGTAGACGGAAACTGAAAGAAGCCTGTCGTATATATGTATATATATATATATATATGTGTGTGTATGTGTTTGTGTGTCTGTGTTTGTCCCTCTAGCATTGCTTGACAAGATGACACTTTCCCAAGATGCCACGCAGTTGGACTGAACCCGGAACCATGTGGTTGGTTAGCAAGCTACTTACCACACAGCCACTCCTGCGCCTATGTATACATGTATGTGTGTTTACGTCCCCGTAACCTAGCAGTTCGGCAAAAGAGACCGATAGAATAAGTACTGGGCTTACAAAGAATAAGTCCCGGGGTCGATTTGCTCGACTAAAGGCGGTGCTCCAGCATGGCCGCAGTCAAATGACTGAAACAAGTAAAAGAGTAAAAGAGAGTATACATATTTGTGTGTGTGTGTGTGTGTGTGTGTGTGTGTGTGTGGTGTGTTATCAGTATGGAATAATATATACATAATCTGTATTTAAAAAATAAAACAAAAGCGAGATGGGTTTTATTACTCTATGTAAGTGCTTTGAGTTATACTCGTAACTAGCTTATTATAAAATCAGTAGCTGAAGCTTAGGCTCTTGTAGAATATAATTGGGTTTCGTTACGACCATCACTGTGATATGCCTTCGATGTTTTCGTATACCCAGCTCGTGTCAATAGGTGTAGTGCAAGCATTGTTTCCTGCGAAATGAATCAATAACACTATCGATTTCATATTTCGTAAGTTAAAGCTGAAGCATTCTTGCATCTTTTGGCGTTTTTACATTTATGAATCTATTTATGAATGTGCGTGTGTCTCTATATATGTGTGTACGCAAGTGGATACATTCGTGTGTGTGCATATGTCTCTATATATGTGTGTATGCAAGTGGATACATGCGTGTGTGTGTGTGCATATGTCTCAATCCAAAAACATCTTAGATATGTATTGTTTCCCTACTTTAATTTTTCAAACAATGATTTCTAAAAATAGCTCTTAACCTCGCAATACACTTTCTCCTCTCCCTCTTTCTCTCCTTTCTTTCTGCTCTCTTTTCCGCCATTCTCCTTCCCTTTCGCTTTCACTCTTTCTTTTTTCTCTCTCCTTCATCCGATCTCTCTCTCCTACTGTCTGCCTACCAAGAACTTCCTTCATATATATGTGCGTGTATGCGCGTATATATACATATGTGTGTGTGTGTATGTGTGTGTGTGTGTATGTGTGTGTGTGTGTATGTGTGTGTGTAAGAAAAGAGAGACGACAGGAATAAACGATTACCTTATCAACTTCATTAGCTAACAGTTGTTTCCGACGTAAGATGCGGTTGACTCATTGTTGAATGCCTGAGTAACACCTTGTAGGTTCATTGGAACCTCAAACACGAGGAGCAATTTATTTGGGGAAACAATTACATTTAAGCATATATACAGGAAAACATTAAAAATAAGAAAACATATATAGAAGATGAAATTCAGGGGCTACTCGCATAATTAGAATAAGATTGCTTCTAAGATGCGTATACTGATCGATATGCCCAGATGCAGAGAAAGAGTAAATAGATCTATCAGTAAGAATATAGGTACAGAGAGAGAGAGAGAGAGACTTATACATATACACAGCTGGCAGAAACGTTAGCGCGTTGTCTGCCGCTACTTTCTGAGTTCAAATTCCGCCGAGGTCGACTTTACCTTTCATCCTTTCGGGGTCGATAAATTAAGTACCAGTTACGCACTGGGGTCGATGTAATCGACTTAATACCTATGTCTGTCCTTGTTTGTCCGCTATGTGTTTAACCCCTTGTGGGTAATAAAGAAATAGGTATTTCGTCTGCGTTACGCTGTGAGTTCGAATTCCGCCGAGGTCGACTTTGCCTTTCATCCTTTCGGGGTCGATAAATTAAGTACCAGTTACGCACTGGGGTCGATATAATAGACTTAATCCATTTGTAAATCCTTGTTTGTTCCCTCTATGTTTATCCCCTTGTGGGTAGTCAAGAAATATATACATATACACATGTATATAGACATACGCAAAGACACATTCATGCATATACGTGTACATACATAACACTCACACACATACACAGATCTATATATATATATATATATAAACACACATGCATTTATCCACATACACACACACACACACTCGGCATACGCGTGCACGCACGCATACAGACATTTGCTTGCTACTCCCAATATTCCACTTCCAATATTCCACTTAGAACAATTGTTAACATATCGTAGCCTTCACTTTGAGATTATTTCCTTTCTCTGATGCTACTAGCATGGCTTCCCTGTACCTATATCCATTGAGAACTGCTCTCACATGACAAACGCTAATTATATCAGACTTCTGAAATCTTTGGCAAAAGCAATTCTCATTTTTAGTTATTTATCTATTTATTTATTTTTATACAAGCAAAGCCTTCAACCGTGTCTAGCATAAGAACCACATTGCATCGATTTCCACCCATGTGCTTTATCCATATTTAATATCATGGATTAATGCTTTCCTGCAAATCTGTGTCATTTCAGTTTGTTCCAAAGAAGCATTTTCTCACCTAAATTTCATCAACTCCAATGCACTCTAAGATTCAGTCAAGTTTTCACACCTTTTCTGCTGCGGTGATCTACTTAATAACACTAACCACACACACATTTACTTTACAACTGCGGCAACTTAGGCATCTCCGCCAAGACTTGCACAGACAGCTCGAAATCTGGGCTTTCTTCAATAGCATCATACGACACAATGGCTCGAAAATACAATTTCAGAGAAACAGTAAGCCTCCAGAATTGCTCTTAAGTTTAGGTTTCATGAACTCTGGTGAGCTTGCATTGAAATAGCGGTATTCAGTTCAGTTAAGTTCTCCTTGGAACCAGCTAACTGGATACCACTGTCAGTAGCAAATGATGCGCCCGATTCTTCTTTCCTTTTCACTCTTAATGTCCTAGGTCTATCTCGAAGCGGTTTTCTTGACCATTTAATTTCAGAACTACAACTTCATTTCCACCTCTCTTTCTCTTGCATTTTTAAACGCCAACATTCGACAATAAAGACTGAACGTAAATCTCGTCAATTTCATCAGTGTATGAAACTCCATAAAAATCCTGGACATCATCTCCTCTCTGAATAACATAAAAAGTATAGCAATAATTTCACTCCTCTATAAAACGATGTATTTACTGCTTCACCAACAGAAATATTTATTTATTAATGCAAACTGACGTGTGATTTTTTTTTAATTACAGAAAAATTTGAAGCGTGTAAAAATTCTGTGTTGGTGTCTAGGTAGATGAGTGTGATTGCTTGCTCTAAATTTTGAATGAGTTCGTCCATTTATGTCGAGTCTGCTTAAGTTTAATGAATATATAACAAGTGGTTAAGCAAACATCAGCATAAGAGTGTCTGTCAAGAACCTCAGACCATAGAAGCATGAATTCACCTTCGCGCAGTAATGAAATGCTCATTAATTAAACACTTCTCGAGCAGCTTATAACACTGATTTTAATCTAAACATGACACACTATTGGCAGAACAATCCAGTAAAAAAAATTTTTCCGTCAGGTTGTTTGAATATCTACTGACTTGGAAAGCTGCTATTTTACTAAATAGAAGTGGATGATAACAATAACAAATCAACATTTTTTTGTGAGACAGCCGACATTTTTGGAAAATTGATACACAGGACGAGACAAGTTGACATTTATTTCATCGCGAAGTTTGAAAGGAAATAACGCCATCCAAAATTCCTCTAAGGAATGAAATACTTTTCGCTGAGAAATATGAGACATTGAAAATAGAGATATTCGAACTACTATTCAGCCAACGAAAGATTCATTCTTGCAGTGACCTTAATATATTTTTGTATGTAAATACATTTAGGTATGGGCCGCACAGCGGTGAGCAACCCGATTAAGCTATGGAAAAAGTGTGGTGAATCTTGTAACACGAAGACGCGCTGGTAAAGTTAGTGGTGGCCCCAGTGATATTGTACAGTTATTAAACATGGTTATTAAACGATGGACAATAGCACAAAGTTTGCAATTTCTTGTTATAGTGCTGACGCTATATAGAGTAAATCTCGTGAAAGGTTCGTAAGTTCGATTTATTCATGTCCAGACCAGGTAGGCAACTCTATGCGCAAGTAAAAGCCAGTAGACGCTTTCTTTCGAGGGAAAGAGAAATGTAATACTTCATATTGACGCTGATAAGTGCTGGTATGTGGATTTATATCAGTAGTGAGCTAACAACGTGAAACGGGTGAAGGGCAATCATTTTATATATCACCAGCTCAGGTGTACCCCAAACCGACCTATGTCACAATCGATTGACGAGGATTCATTCGTCGACCTGCTGTAGCAACGAAATGCGGTTTAATAGAATTTATAACATATGAGTCTTTCTAGCTTAAAAGGACTACTATCACTACTGCAACCTTGTCCACAGAAAATTATTTGATGACTTCCTAAATAGAAATTAAAACCAGAGCACATGTAGGACTCGTACCACTGCACAGGTTCGCGCTTTGTGTGCACACGCGTCCACTTTGTAGCACTTATGAGTTAACAAGAAGGTAAAATGCTCGATAGCAAAAGAAATGTGTTATATATTTTTTACTTACATAATATCTTACTTTACATTATATCTCGTATTTTAGCTTCCCGATGCAGATTTCCAAGACAATATATCAGTAGTAATACAAGAAATCCATTAATTTGAATGTTTAGGAAAAACCTGGATTATACAATAGCTTTTGATAGCATGCAGGAGAATAATTAAGATTATAAAGAAGTTATGAAAAATAGCGCAATGGAAATATTGTTATAAAGAGAGAAAAAAATTAATATATCAGAAATAGTTATGACAGTAAACGATAAAAATACTGGGAAATATATTTATGAAAAGAATAAAATAACGAAATAAACATAGTTGTGGCGTGGTTTTGAGAAGAGGAAAAAGGAAGGGGAGGGATTCTTAGATATGTGCATTCAATGCATAGCTGTTGTAAACCAAGTCTGAAAGAAAACCGAACTGTAAAGAAATGTGGCTGTAAATATATATTTGCGTGTGATACCCACACAAATATCTTTGCAGGGCATATGCATGTTTAGAAATTAATATTGCTAACGGAAGTGACAATAAAATGGTGAAGTTAAAATGATGACATTGAAATGGGTAAACAGTAAGGCTTCGTTGTGGAGTTAAGGTTGTGCGAGATGCTGTTACGGGCTATGAAAATATAACGCTATGAAAAGGAATAAATATCAACATCACAGCAATTTGTATGTCTGTGAAAAGCTTTTTTATTGATTGTATATAAGGGCTCATAGACACACACACACACACACCGGAACGTACACATGTACACATGAACGTACGAATGTATGTATAGAATGCAAAGGAGAGAATAATGAAAATAAACTAATCGAGTAAATATAATTATCATGTATGGTAGTGTTGGGTGGGGCGGAAGGGAGAAAAGGAAGTTTACACATGCGCATTGAGTTTGAGCAATTTTAAGACAATGATGAAAGACAACCGATCTGTTTATAAATGATGCCATAGAATGATACGTATTGTCTATATATATATATATATATATATATATATATATATATATATATATATATGTATGTATGTATATATATATATATAGTGTAATAAATAAAAATATATGCATACATACAAACATATATGTACGTACCGACATCTACATGTATATATACATGCATATATAAATATATATACGTACAGGACATCACAGGAAGACGAAAAAATCAACAGAACGAAAACAGAAAAGACATTTTGTTACAACAGAAGGACAGAGACGTGGAACAAGACGAAACGAAAACGAAAACGGGAAAAACAATTATCATATATTATATATATATATATATATGTGTGTGTGTGTGTATATATATATATATATATATGTGTGTGTGTGTGTATATATATATATATATATATATATATATATATATATATATATATATATTATATATATGAATACGAGTGTATGTACTTTCACACACATAGTAACTCACTCAGCGAACATACATGCACGCGCGAACGCACTCGTTTTGTATAAATAAGTGTAAAAATGTAAAGAGAGGAATAACATAGAGGTGACAGAAAAATGTCAAGATACTAACATTAAAGCAGACAGTTCGTCTTGGCTGTTGAATTACGGTCTTACGGAATCTCATAATGGGGTGTGTGAAAATTTACTGACATAAAAGCATTACAATATTAATGTGAAAGCAACATCTGCGAATATGTGAAAAAAGTTTTTTAGTATGAGCGGGATTTTCTGTAAAAATATAATCGGGAAAATTAAAAAGGCAAGCGCCATACTAAGAGGAATAAAGAGGATTTGACAAGGGTTGAAATTACGTGAAATTAGCGATGAATCGATAGTGAATGGTATGGGCGCAAATCCTTTGCAGTAAATGTGCCTCAGTAAACCCCTCCTCGAAACCAAGCATACTCAAGAACCATACTCCTTTACTTGTTTCAGTCATTTGACTGCGACCATGCTGGAGCACCGCTTTTAGTCGAGCAAATCGACCCCAGGACGTATTCTTTGGAAGCCTAGTACTTATTCTATCGCACTCTTTTGCTGAACCGCTAATTTACGTGAACGTAAACACGGTTGTCAAGCGAAAACACAGACACACGAACACACACACCACACACACACATATATATATATATACACACATATACATATATACGACGGGTTGCTTTCAGTTTCCGTCTACCAAATCCACTCACAAGGCTTTGGTCGACCCGAGGCTATAGTAGAAGACACTTGCCCAAGGTGCCACGCAGTGGGACTGAACCCGGAACCATGTGGCTGGTAAGCAAGCTACTTACCACACAGCCACTCCTGCGCCATGTTTATTTTATTACCTCTTTACATTATTTACTTATTTGCATGTTCTCTCTACACATATGTACGTGTGGGTGGTGTTATGTATATATTGGTAAAGCTTTTGACACACTTAACCATATACATACACGTTTGCCATCGATATAGCTGTTTCCATGTCGTTATATTTTCACACTTCTATAACGTGATTCATAAGGCCGTAAACGTACAAACAACGTTCTCTATTTACCAATTCTTAACATCATCATCATCACAACAATTTTTCTGTCACATGTGTTTGAACGTGTTTATATGTATACGTGTAGTACGTTTATATCTGAATGTGTGGGGGGTATGTATGTGTGTGTCTGTGTCTGTCTGTGTATGTGTATGTGTGTGTTTCTGAGTGTATATGTATGTATGCATATATTGTCAGCAATACCTATTTCTTTATTACCCACAAGGGGCTAAACATAGAGGGAACAAACAAGGACAGACATAGGTATTAAGTCGATTACATCGACCCCAGTGCGTAACTGGTACTTTAATTAATTGACCCCGAAAGGATGAAAGGCAAAGTCGACCTCGGCGGAATTTGAACTCAGAACGTAACGGCAGACGAAATACCGCAAAGCATTTCGCCCGGCGTGCTAACCGTTCTGCCAGCTCGCCGCCTTTTATTGTCAGCAATACCATTCCACAACCACTTTCTAAAACTCCAGTCTAAGCTTACAATTGCTGAGCAAGGAATGGTCATTCACAAGAAACTGTATTCCTTCACTTTCCTCTGCTGTTCACCGTCGTTCACAATAATTTATTCGTCATCTTATCGTTTTTATAACTTTATTTTGTCGTTATAATTGTTTCCTATTCCCTTATCTTTCAACCTTTATAACTATACTACCATTATCATTTTTAATTATTCTTATGCACTCAATTAAGGGCTATCTTTTCGTCTAGGCTTTCCAATATATTCAAAATAACAGCTTCTTAGTGCCATTTTTCACGTTAGTAGCAAGTTCGGCAACGTGAATCTTTAAATTACAAGTTATTACTATTAAACAATTGATACACACACACACGCGTGCGCACACACTCACACACATATATATATAATATATATATATATAACTAAAAATAAGGGTGTCTGAGAGACACCACCATCCCGAAATAGCAGTCAAATTCCTGACTCTAAAAACCACGTTAAATGTTCATATCGCACCATGAGATAAGACAGGTGCGATATGAACATTTAACGTGGTTTTTAGAGTCAGGGATTTGACTGCTATTTCGGCATGGTGGTGTCTCTCAGATACCCTTATTTTTAGTTGTAAAAAATTATTACCTTTGTATGGTATTTTTTCCCATGCTGGCCACTTGATAATATCGATATTATCCTTATTTATATATAATATATATTATATATATATATAGATATATATATATATTATTATAATATATATATATAGATAGAATAATAGGAGAAAGTTCTTGGTACAGTATATTTGAAAGAATGAATGGAGATGGCTTTTTGATAACTTATAATTTATTCTTAATAATAATGTTTACAGTGAGTAAACACTGTAAACATTCTTATTAAGATTAAAATAAAAAATTATCCCCCTCAAAAAAAAGCCATCTCTACTCATTCTTTCATATATATATATTATATATATATATATATATATATATATTATATATAAAGTTGAGTTGTGGGGTATCGCACGAGTGGGATTATATAAGAAAAAAGGTTTGAAAATGCAATTTAAACGATGTTTATTTACTTAACCGGTTTCACTCTTGGTAAAAGATTGTCAAAAGTTACATTTAAGGAAACATTGAATAATATGGGTTCAAAAAAAGTTTTTTACATAATTGTCACATTGAATATTATGCATTCAAAAAAGTTTTACATAATTGTCACATTGGATATTATGAATTCAAAAATGTTTTTTATACATAATTGTCACATTACATGTATAAATATAGTGTTTGGTAACAGAGAAGTTCAATCATTCATGCATAAAGGGGAAGTATACACCACATTGGCTACTTCTTCTGTTCTCTCAGTTCAGCCTTTCTGCTAATACCAACAGGTCAGTAAAAACATATTCTCGCCTTGTACTTAAAATATTCTGAGATGTATAAAAAATCCATTTTAATTTTTGCTGTCAAAAGGCTGTATATATATACCAAAGATTGTATATATATACATGTAATGTGACAATTTGCGACAACCAATAATTAACGCAACCAATTCCCAATAATATATTTGTTTTATCCTTTTCTGCCAAATTTTCCCAAATATTCTCATCACACTATTGAACTTCTCTGTTACCAAACACTATATTTATACATGTAATGTGACAATTATGTATAAAAAACATTTTTGAATTCATAATATCCAATGTGACAATTATGTAAAAAACTTTTTTGAATGCATAATATTCAATGTGACAATTATGTAAAAAACTTTTTTTGAACCCATATTATTCAATGTTTCCTTAAATGTAACTTTTGACAATCTTTTACCAAAGAGTGAAACCGGTTAAGTAAATAAACATCGTTTAAATTGCATTTTCAAACCTTTTTTCTTATATATATATATATATATATATATATATATATATATATATATATATATATATATAAATTTTTGTCACAATATATAGATTCAAGTAATCCGGTAATACTAATAAAAAAACGCTCCTTAATGTATCATATGGTACAAACTATATAGGATATGTACTAGCTGAAATACCCGGTAATACCCGAGAGCGGGGCTATTCCCAGTACCCATTACAATGCCTAATTTCTCTCAGACGGAAAATGAAATCCAGACATAAAACAGATAATAGAAGGCGTAAGCAAATTCATTCACGAAACAATAATACAAACAAATACGCGTGGAACCGGAAAATGACAATCGTTTGGTTAGATGAGGGGAAAGCTGCAAATATATAATCAATGGGAACATCAAGAAGGAAATTGTAAAGGAGTGCTATGAAAAAACCCATAAAAGTTTGAAAAGTAACCAAAATGACATTTAAGGAAAAGGCATTTAATTTGACGACTGTTTCATGGGTTTAGTTTCACTAATCGTGAGAATCAAATATCGAATGCAACGGTTAGAACCGAGAATTGTATGTGCAGGTGTTAAGAAAATACATATTAAATACATGTTAATCAGTTAATCAAAAATTATCTTATGCTTTGCTTGAGTGGCTTAAGTAAAGATATGTGTATATTTTTTTTAAGACTCCGCCGGTTACGACGACGAGGGTCCCAGCTGATACGATCAACGGAACAGCTTGCTCGTGAAATTAACGTGCAAATGGCTGAGCATTCCACAGACACGTGTACCCTTAACGTAGTTCTCGGGGATAATCAGCGTGACACAGAGAGTGACAAGGCTGACCCTTTGAAATACAAGTACAACTCATTTTTGCCAGCTGAGTGGACTGGAGCAACGTGAAATAAAGTGTCTTGCTCAAGGACACAACGCGTCGCCGGGAATCGAACTCACAGCCTTACGATCATGAGCCGAATGCCCTAACCACTAAGCCACGCGCCCTCAAAGATATGTGTATATAGTCAAGAGCAAAAGATAAGGAGTGAATAGAAAATGCTTGAGAAATAAAATACATTTATTTAAAACCTGAAACGCTGGGGAATTCTATCAACGGAGCTAGAGTTGTTGGTTAATATAAGATCCAAGATCGTTTTATTCTGTCTTGTTGGTTCGAGCACTAGCTGAGTCAAGAAGAATCTATCTATTAGATTAAAGAGTAATTCTGCTGCTGCTCTATCTGATGTAGAGCATTTGTCTAACTTCAGAGTATTTGTGGGCCAGTTTATATGAAGGAAGTTAAAATCACCCATCACTAGTATGTTTCCGGAGTTGTATATTTGAAGGAAGGACTTGATTTTGTTGAGGCACTCTTCAAGGCACTTTAGAGGTGCTTGGGGAGGCCTGTAAAGACCAACAATGATTATGGCTTTGGCCTTGTTGAATAGTAATATACATTCACAATAGCCATTGGAAAATATGCCCTTGGCATCAACTGAAAAGGAGTCATGGAGAAAGATGACTGTTCCCACTTTATTTCGGTCTGAGCGATCTGCACGGACGATGGTGAAATCTTTTTTCATCTTTTTTCATCCATATGTGTGCTGTTTAGGTGAGTTTCAGTAAGGATAAAGAAAGGGAAGCAATGCGCCGTTTCGGCCAACTCTCTATAAATGGGATCTTCCAGTTTTGGGCAATGAGTAATGGGTTGATGCCACGTACATTTAACAGGAATGTGGGGGTAAGGGTAGTTTGATGTTTGCATTGTTCTAAGTTGTTTTATGTTGTTCAGAGGTAGCAATGAGGGTAGTTTTGTTTGGAGCTGTCTGTTTATGGTTTTCTAGTTGGTGGTGGGTGGGTGTTCCTTGTGTTTTGCATAAATGGTTGTTGATAGCTCACTGGATCTCCTGACTCAGGTCGGCCTACATATTTTCTAGCTAAATTAGTAAAAAAGAGTTGCCTCTTTGGTTTGCCACTTTTCAGAGGATACATAGTTCATGTTTATGTTATTTGGTGTTATGGTTTTTCCATAGTTCTGTCTTCTTTGTTTGGTTGTAGAAGGTAAAATGTGGTTGTATTTTGTTGTCGTAGGTCTCCTCTGTTGCTGTTTATATTTATTTTTCGATCGTTTTGTGCCCTTCAGACGGTGGCGCTTGCATTCTGGGTTCAAGTACATCCTTAGTGACACAGAGGTTTGGCACAGTTTAGGATGAAAGAAGGTGCATTCATTGCCTTTTGTACATCCATATTTAGGATCAGGACCCTTGACCCTGTATTTAGGAGAGTATTTGGGGTGGAGGTGAGAGCAGTTTTTTCCTGTTATACCATATGGACAGGGGTCCTTTAAAAGTCTACGGCATAAGGTAGGATGGAAAAAAGCACTGCGTCCATTGTTGTTAGTGCCACTGGGGCCAAATCTACAGTTACCTTGAGAATAGTAACGACAGGGATTTTTATTTGGGCATAGTAGAGGTTTTTCTATACCGGCAGGCTCATTGGTCAGTGGTCCTATTGCAGTAGCAGACTGTTGTTGTTGTTGATGCTGCTGTAGCGGCAGTAAAACTTGACTTGCAACAGTAGGGCTGGGTGGAATTGGGTCAGATAGTGGTGCCAAACAAGGCGCTTCCAATGTAGTAGCAGTAGCAGGCTGTTGTTGTGATAGTGAGTCCTAGCTTGCCACGATAGTGTCAGGTGGAATTAGGTCAGATAGAGATATCAATGAGGATGTTGTTTGTTGCTGGTTAGCGGGTCGTTGAAGTGACCCCTGAGCTGTTGGCGTTGGGTCAGTTGGTGCATTACATCCTGATCTGTTTTACAAATTTGTAAAAGCATTGTGACGCTAATTTTTCAGCGATTTTACCGTAGACATTAGCTTTTACACAATCGTCATGGTGAGTGTACCAAGCGTTTATCAGTGCACTGATTTCGTTTTCTACCCAGTGGCGTTTTGGAATATTATTGGCCATATTCAGTGGGACAGTATCATGCACTGTACGTCAGTTATTGATGACTTGATGTATAATAGTGAATACACCGTTGAAAAGTTTGTGTCGATATATTCGGAAATGCGTGACTATATCTGGGTGTGTATGAGAGAGTTCAGTGTCTTTAGTACAAGTCAAAATGAGCGGTGTGTTTAATACAAATCAAGAGGAAAGAATTGTACTCACAGGACTAGTTTTAGAACTAATCTTGGGTTTAGTTTTGGTTTATATTTGTTTCTTCAAGTTGTATATAAATTTGTGTAAATTTATCCTCCGATGATAGTAAAATATTAGGATAGTAGAATTCAAGAGTTTCGGGACTAAAAACAAGGAAAGTTACTGCTATAGCCATGATTGATCGCTAGCCACTAGACCTTTTTTATTTTCTCTCTCTGCTTATTTCTGTGTTCCTTTCTGTTCGTAAAAGACTTTCTCAATTCTCGAGCGTTAAACTACTACATCTGTTTGTTGCTTACACACCCATCTTCGTCTCTTGCTTTGTTTTTTGTAAATTCCAACTATATATATATATATATATATATATAAATTAATAAATAAATAAAACATATGCATATATACATACATATATGTACGTACCTACATCTACATGTATATATACATGCATATATGGGTACAGGACACCAAAAAAACGTCGAACACAATGAGAAACGAAAACATAAACACAAAAGCAAGGAAATGGACACTTTTCTTAAACAACGAAAAAATAGAGTAAAGGACAAACAAAACAAGGAAAATTCCCCTTCTTCAGTCGCCTTTGTTTCATCTACTCCACGTTTCGAAGGTCACATGCATACATACATACATACATACATACATACATACATACATACAACATATATACATACATACATACATATATATGTATGTATGTATGTATGTATATAGGCGTGGCTTCCCAACCACATGGTTCTGGGTTCAGTCTTACTGCGTGGCACATTGGGCAAGTGTTTTCTACTCTAGCCTCGAACCGACCAAAGCCTTGTGAATGGATTTGGTACATGAAAACTGAAAGAAGCCCGTCGTATATATATATATACAGTATATATATATATATATATATATACATGTATGTATGTATGTATGTATGTATGTATGTATGTATGTATGTATGTATGTATATGATTGTGTGTTTGTGTTTGTCCCTCTCCATTGCTTGACAACCGATGTTGTTCTGTTTACGTCCACGTAATCTAGTGGTTCGGCAAAAGTGATCAACAGAATAAGTACTAGGCTTACAAAGAATGAATCCTGGTGACGATTTGTTCAACTAAAGGCGGTGCTCCAGTATGGCCGCACTCAAATGACTGAAACAAGTAAAAGAATAAAAGAATATATATATGTATGCATGTATGTATGTATTTATGTATATATATGATTTAAAACTATATTATATACATGTGTGTGTATGCGCGCGTGTGTGTGTGTGTGCGTGTGTGTGTGTGGCAAAATATTTACCACACGCATTCATTATTATCAACATATTTACTCTTTAGTTTCGCCAACCCCTGCTGGATGTGTGCGAGTATGTGTATGTATACGTGCTTATTAATATGTGCATGCATATGTGTATATTAATATGTGTATGTGTGTGTTTATGTGTACTCGTAAGCGTGTGAAACTATGCTAAAACAAGTGTCAGGCAGGAAAATAGCGGAGTGTAGAATTTTAGTTATTCTCTCAATTTCCTAAGAAATTGCATAACATTGTTCACCGTCGACATCAACAACAACAACAATAGTATTTACAGTAAAAGATTAAAGAGACAAACAGCTGTATGTAGCTTTATAGCATTTCAGTATATTTTCTTTTGTATTCTCTTAGTCCCCTGCATTTCTGTCTGTGTTACAAGATTTCCTTCTTTTTTCGTTTTTTTTCTTTCTGTAATTTTTTCCTTTGTGTACTTTTTATTCATGTGAACATCTTACTGATGAACTATTTAACTGTGTCTATGTAAGGCGGCGAGCTGGCAGAATCGTTAGCACGCCGGGCGAAATGCTTAGCAGTATTTCGTCTGTCGTTACGTTCTGAGTTCGAATTCCGCCGAGGTCGACGTTACCTTTCATCCTTTCGGGGTCGATAAATTAAGTACCAGTTACGCACTGGGGTCGATGTAATCGACTTAATCCCATTGTCTGTCCTTGTTTGTCCCCTCTATGTTTAGCCCCTTGTGGGTAGTAAAGAAATATATTTAACTGTGTCTATGTCAGGCGGCGAGCTGGCAGAATCGTTAGCACGCCGGGCGAAATGCTTAGCAGTATTTCGTCTGTCTTTACATTCTGAGTTCAAATTTCGCCGAGGTCGACGTTACCTTTCATCCTTTCTGGGTCGATAAATTAAGTACCAGTTGCGTACTGGGGTCGATCTAATCGACTGCCTCCCCCCCTTCCCCCAAATTTCAGGTCTTGTGCCTACAGCAGAAAGAATTTAACTGTGTCTATGTATTTATACTTTTTACCGTGGAGGTACAATGGTCCAGTGGTTTGGGCAACGGACTCGCGGTCATAGGATCGCGGTTTCGATTCCCAGACTGGGCATTGTGAGTGTTTATTGAGCGAAACACTTAAGGTCCCACATGGCTCCGGCAGGGGGTGGTGAACCCTGCTGTACCTTTTACCCACAACTTTCTTTCATTCTTTCTTCCTGTTTCTGTTGTACCTGTATTTCAAAGGGCCAGCCTTGTCACACTGTATCACGCTGAATCTCCCCGAGAACTACGTTAAGGGTACACGTCTCTGTGGAGTGCTCAGCCACTTGTACGTTAATTTCACAAGCAGGCCGTTCCATTGTTTGGATCAACTGAAATCCTCGTCGTCGTAACTGACGGAGTGCCGTAGTATGCTTTTTACCTCTTTTATCTCTCTGGCTCTATATCTGTCTGTTTCTGCTTCACTTAACATGGTTCTACTTTCTCACTTCTCTTAGAATAAATCTAATTGTTCATGAAACATAAATATTTCTTATAGATGACATGTTGCAAATTTCTAAAAACATTTCTGTGTGAATGCTACCCTGCATTTTCTGGTTATATACTCAATTAAATATGTGGTCTCCTAAGGCATTGCTTTTTTTTTTTTACATATCTATTTCCTTCCACGTAGCTTATCTTAGAAAATTCTTATGAATCTTGGCACAGAAGTGGCAGTGTGGAAAGAAGCTTGCTTCATTTGTGTGTGTCTGTGTCTGTCCCCATTCCATCACGTTGACAACTGATGTCGGTGTATTTACGTCCACGTAACATAGCGGTTCGGCCACAGAGCCCGATAGAATATTACTAGGCTTACAAAGAATAAGCTCTGGGGTCGATTTGTTCGACTAAAGGCGGTGCTCCAGCGTGGCTGCAGCCAAATAATGAAAACAAGTAAAAGAATAAAAGAATATATTTAAAATCTTGAAGCCTTGTCACTTTTACACTGTTTTATCAACCCAAAACTTCCTACTTCTAAATATTGTATACACCCGACTATTTCGGGTGTTATGCTTCAATTTCCCGCGCGAAAGGTGACAATCTGCGAAGGAGAAAATGTATTTTCTTTCTTATGGCGGCGAGCTGGCAGAATCGTTAGCACACCGGGCGAAATGCTCAGCAGTATTTCGCCTACTGCTACGTTCTGAGTTCAAATTCCGCCGAGATCGACTTTACCTTTCATCCTTTCGGGCTCGATAAATCAAGTACCAGTTACGCACTGGGATCGATATAATCGACTTAATCCGTTTGTCTGTCCTTGTTTGTCCTCTCTGTGTTTAGCCCCTTGTGGGTAGTAAAGGAATAAGTATTTCGTCTGCCGTTACGTTCTGAGTTCAAATTCCGCCGAGGTCGACTTTGCCTTTCATCCTTTCGGGGTCGATAAATTAAGTACCAGTTACGCACTGGGGTAGATGTAATCGACTTAATCCGTTTGTCTGTCCTTGTGTGTAGCGCCTTGTGGGCAATAAAGAAATAAGAAACTGTATTTTTTTTTATTATTTTTATAATTTGTATATATTTATCTTATTATTAATGCCAAAGAACACCACAGAGGAATTGACGTAAGCTTAAATAATAAACCGCGATAGGGGAACCGCGATAGGGGAACCGCGATAGGGGAACCGCGATAGGGGAACCGCGATATGGCGAGGGATTGCTGTATTATGAAATAATTTACTATTCGACGGTTGGGGCTAAAACCTTTATTTATATACTCTCTCTTTTACTCTTTTACTCTTTTACTTGTTTCAGTCATTTGACTGCGGCCATGCTGGAGCACCGCCTTTCATCGAGCAACTCGACCCCGGGACTTATTCTTTGTAAGCCCAGTACTTATTCTATCGGTCTCTTTTTGCCGAACCGCTAAGTAACGGGGACATAAACACACCAGCATCGGTCGTCAAGCAATGCTAGGGGGACAAACACAAACATACACGCACACACATATCTACATATATATACATATATACGACAGGCTTCTTTCAGTTTCCGTCTACCAAATCCACTCACAAGGCATTGGTCGGCCCGAGGCTATAGTAGAAGACACTTGCCCAAGGTGCCATGCAGTGGGACTGAACCCGGAACCATGTGGTTGGTAAACAAGCTACTTACCACACAGCCACTTACCACACAGCCACTCCTATATTCATTAATGCATTCATTCCTTCATAACTGATAAACAAAAGGTACACTGAAAGTAATAAAGTAACTAAATTCAATATACAAAGTCGGTCATTTAATCCAAGCTATTCATTTGCGCTCAGTATTCCACGCTCATAATGGTTAGACAATAGGGTAAGATGCAGATTACCATAACAACAGAACTGTATGATTAATAAGTGTTTCGCAAGATGAATTTATTGAAATACTATGTGCGCCTTTATTATAGTCCTTATCGGAAAGCTTATAATAATCTCCATTTATCTAATTCGTGTATTGGTATGATGATAACGCTGATACTATAGTTAAAATCACGTTAAAGGTTTCGAGTACATGTCTCCTATAAAATCAACCTAAATAATTGAGTAACAATATCATAAAATATATATTCCGACAGAGTTTTAAAAGAGTTGAAAATTACTAGTCTATAAAAATTGTGAGTTAATAAAAAAAATTTTCATTTCCGTTCAGTTCGTCGGCACTAATCTTTTATCTGTTTCGTTTTGACCTACTCTTATTTCAAATTTAATTTCTCTCTCTCTCTCTCTCTCTCTCTCTCTCTCTCTCTCTCTCTCTCTCTCTCTCTCTCTCTCTCTCTCTCTCTCTCTCTCTCTCTCTCTCTCTCTCTCTCTCTCTCTCTCTCTCTCTCTCTCTCGCTCGCTCGCTCGTTCGCTCTCCCTGACTTTCTGTTAATGATTATAATCTTATTTAATAATCATGATTAATGTAGCAGTAATAGAATGAGATTACTGCGCATTCACTCCTAAATTTTCATAGTCGCTTTTTTGCAAGATAACAACGACGGCATAGCCAAATATATGAGTGCGTGCGGGTGTATGTGTGTGTGTGCGTTTATGTTGTGTGTGTGTGTGCAGTTAGATAGATTGTTGCTAAATATATAGATAAGTTTCTTTATTGGCCACACAGGGCTGCACACAGATGGGACAAGTTACAAGGTAGAGCTTTTCTTTTGGGGGATGAAAAAAACAAAAAACAAAAGAAACAAAAAAAAATGGGGTGGCGTAGGTTTTCGATCAAGAGGGATCGTAAAAGGGAAGAAAAAAAAAGAAAAAAAAAGAAAAAGAAAAAAAGGAAAAGGAAAATGGAATAGATAGATAGATAGAGATAGATAGATAGATAGATAGATAGATAGATAGATAGATTGATAGATAGATAGATAGATAGATAGATAGATAGATAGATAGATAGATAGATAGATAGATAGATAGATAGATAGATAGATAGATAGATAGATAGATAGATAGATAGATAGATAGATAGATAAACGCCAAGTTCAATATTCTCAAAGCTGACTTGATTAGAGTGATGAGGAATGTGTCTCGCATGTGCGCCCTTATGGAATTGGAGAGACATACACTTCATGCACTGCATGCAGTTCTCTGGCTACAAACAAAGGGACAGAATTAGAGTGAACAAAGGAGCCATGGTTAAGTACAAATCCATCATAGAGACTGATGCAAAGAGAATCTGCCGCAATACAAGAGTAAATCCTGGAACAGCAAAGAAAGGACCAGAAAAATGATAGATAAGGCCAATTCATGGTATGACAACAAAAATACCAGAGTGACATGTTCATTGATGACACCCCTGGCGGCGAACTAGCATACGTTTTTAGAAAAACATTAGATAAGGCCAAACTACGGATTAAAGTGGTAGAAAGGCCTATTGCCTCTATAAGATGCCTGATCTGTAGAACTTATCCTTTCGATAGATCCCCTTGTACGGAGAACAATTGTATTGTATGTAAGATGAACCCACAGGTTAACTGTAAGGTTAGGAATATAGTGTATAGCATACGATCTACTGAGGGATGGTGCAAAAGCATAACAACTGCTTACATTGGAGAGACAACATGCAGCATAGGAGAGCGTATACGTGAACACTGGCGAGAGCTCAAACAAGGGAAAGGCTCATCAGTGCTCTACCAACATGTTCAAGCAGAACATAGAGGCTCAGTCAATAGCACAGAGGTCAAAATATTATCAACGCATAGAACTGACACGACGCTTAGACAGATCACAGATGCTACACACATAGCAATTGACAGAGCCTTCACAGAAAACACGAATGGAACAATAACACCCACAATGAAGGTTTATTTTTCAACATAGTCCCCATTGCGGTCCATGCACTTCTTCCATCGGTGTTGCAGTGCTTAGATCTCAACAGTGAAGAGGCTTTCATCCAGTTAGTCAAAAACAAGTCATCAACAGCAGATCTGACGTCATCATCACTGCGATACAGGTTACGAGCCAAGTGTTTTTTCATGCTGAGGAACAGATGATAATCAGATAGGGCCAGATCAGAACTGGGAGGATGACCAACCAATTCAAAACTACACTCACACACAGCAGCTATTGAAATAAAGGCTTTGTGTGCTGGAGTATTGTCCTGATGAAATAAAACCCCATTCATCAGTTGTCCTGAGCGTTTGGTTTTGATAGCCTTTGGTAAGTGCCTCAGCAAGTTGGTATGGTACTCTCCATTGATGGTGTGATCCTTTTGAAGATATTCAAAAAAACACAATACCTTTTGCATTCCCAAAACACTAAGGCCACCACCTTCCTTACAAATGAAACGATTTTGTCCTTCTTTGGAGCATGTGAGCAAGGGTGCTTTCACTACATAGATTGTCTCTTTGTCTTTGGTTCAAAGCTTTGAACCCAACACACATCCTACGTTAAAAAACGTTCAAAGAAATCAGCTGGATCTGTCTTAAATGATGTCAGATTTTGCCATGATGTGTTCAGCCGACTGCGCCCTCGATCAGGTGTCTGAAGACATGGCACCCACCTAGAAGAAATGTTCGTAATTCCATGTCCATAGGGGTACAATATTCTCAAGTCTCTCACGGATTATACTAATATTATTGACTATTTCATTTATTGCCAATCGCCTGTTATCCATCATTATATGATGAACTCAATCACTGTTTTCCTCCGTGTAGCATTTGCGGTACGTCCAGACATTAGGTCATCTTCAAAATTCTCTCTTCCTCCTCCTAAATTCAGCCTCACTCTTTTGCACTGTTGATAAAGCTGAGGTGTCACCCCTAATGTTGCAATCATATCAGCATGAATGTTGTTGGGAGTTAAATATTTTATCCGCTGATACTTTATAACAGCATGATGCCAAATTTCGTTCATTATCAAGAAAAATCGCAACTAATTAAATTTGAGGTTTTCTTTGAAGAGTAAGATGTCAGTTTACCTAGAAAGAAACGATACATTATTGACAGAAACAGAAATTAATGCATGCAATATTTCCCAAAGGAGTATATTCAGCATATTTAGCTTTATGAGTTCAATAAAGGCAACAGCGCAGGAGTGACTGTGTGGTAAGTAGCTTGCTAACCAACCACATGGTTCCGGGTTCAGTCCCACTGCGTGGCATCTTAGGCAAGCGTCTTCTGCTATAGCCTCGGGATGACCAATGCCTTGTGAGTGGATTTGGTAGACGGAAACTGAAAGAAGCCTGTCGTATATATGTATATATATGTATGTATGTGTATATGTTTGTGTCTGTGTTTGTCCCTCTAGCATTGCTTGACAACCGATGCTGGTGTGTTTACGTCCCAGTCACTTAACGGTTCGGCAAAAGAGACCGATAGAATAAGTACTTACAAAGAATAAGTCCTAGGGTCGATTTGCTCGACTAAAGGCGGTGCTCCAGCATGGCCGCAGTCAAATGACTGAAACAAGTAAAAGAGTAAAAGAGAGAGCGCAACAGAAAGTGCGAGGAATATCAATGTAGTATAAGGAGATCGGACAATAAACGTAAGCTAGTGTCAACGGTGGTTCCAGAAATTCCTAGCCGGAAACTACGGCCTTGAAGACGAGCCGCGATCTGGAAGATCTGTAGGGCTTGATGAGGACGTCCTACAAACCCTGGTGGAAATAAATCCCATCGTAACTGTTGAGTAACTAACAGAGAATCTTGGATTTGGTCATTCAACTATTCGTCTACACCTGCGTGCCATCGGAAAAGTTAGCAAATTGGGTCAATGGGTTCCTCACAAATTTTCCGAGTTTAGTCGCGCGCAGAGAGTGAATGTGTGCTCTTCTTTGCTGCCACGTCTCACGAATGAGCCTTTTTTGGATCAAATAGTGACTGGTGATGCGAAAAGGGCTCTCTATAAATTGCCAAGCACCGAAGACAGTGGGTAGGGAAAGGAGCAACACCGGCACCCCAGGCTAACCAGAGTCTTCACTCACGTAAGGTATTGTTATCTGTTTGGTGGGATATGAAAGGTTTAGTCTACTTTGAACGTTTAAACCCAAACCAAACAATAACAAAGGAGATCTACTGCGAGCAGCTTGAGCGGGTTGAGTCAGCACTAGAAGAAAAACGACCATCTTCGATTTCAAGATGAAAGGTGCTCTTCCGTCAGGATAATGCTCGGCCACATACAGCGAGGATTCATTCGAAAGGCTGGACACAGTTTGGTGACTTTTCCGATGGCATGCAGGTGTCGATGAATGGTTGAATGACCAAATATAAAAAAGGCGGTACTCCAGCATGGCCGCAGTCAAATGACTAAAAAAAGGAAAAAAGGAAAGATGTATATATATATATATATAGATAGATATATAGATAGATAGATAGATAAACATATATGAAAGCGAGAGAAAGAGAGAGTGACAGACAGACAGACATCTACACACGATAGTTGACCTGAAAGTAATGCACAAGTGAACACGTTTTTTTTTATTTACTGACATAAGTTTTCCTCTAGAGTGATTCTCTTTGCCGTTCTTCATTGTAGGTAAATAATGAGTTACAAGCTGAACTAACCTGCTCTCATTGAGTTATTGACAAAGGATGAATCTAGGCTGTCTGATATTTGTAGAAGGCTAAATGTTGTTTATGCAGATGACACCATTGACAAGTGTACTGTGCGCTCAGATGGATGAACGAGTTTGAAGAAACCAGAATGGAAACAAACGCCATGCAATGGGAAAGTATCAACCACAACAACCTCTGGCGCGAATTGCTAGCGAGTGGATGAAATGGTTACTTCAGACGGACGAGTCATAAGCAGTGAACTTTCTGCACAACTGGATTTTGGTCACAATGCTTTACAGAACATGGTAGGATATATTGGGTGTCGAAAAGTGTGCGTAAAGTAACTGCCATGGCAGTTGACACTCGGTTTAAATGAGAAAAGGATACAAATCTACTCTGATCTGCTGGAAGCATTTGAAGGCAATAAATATATTTTTCCCACATAGCCTCAAGAGATCACATGTGGCCGTATCTTTAGGAAATTTTTCTGCAAGGCCTAAGAACTTCAAGAGCCGGCAATCGGCACAGAAAGTAATGGTAACTTTCGAGGGGATGATGAATGTCACTCCCTTTCTGAAACGCGCATCTGCAGTGAACATCGAGACGTACGATACATTGAGACATTCAAAAGGCTTAGAATAGACTTTCAAAGAAACCGAACAGTAATTTGAAAATGATTCACATTCGCCATAAGAGTACGTGGTCACATATATATTTGACAACAAATCAGTTGATCAGCAAATTGGGTTGGTTAATAGTTTCCCCTATTCACCGTACAACCCAGATTTCGTGCCTTCCGTCTTGGAGACCGATCAGGTGGAAGTGTACAACAATGCTCATCTGAATTTTGTCAAAAACAGTTTAGAGGTTGGGTTCAACGTTGGCGCAAATGCATCGCTTATGATAGGGATAATGTTTAGCAGAACTTTTGTATAGGAGAAATTACTCTACCAAGTGCACTTTGAGGATCTATGTCATCTTTATATATAAAAGTGAGGTTGTGTGCTGTCTGTCTCCTACGATTTAGATTCCTAACTACTCCCACATTTTGCAGTGCAGTTTAACCAAAACCGGGTATCTTATAGTCGTGATTCATATCGAGCCCTTCTGGGTATTAGCGCGCGTCTACGATGAGTCTACGATTTTAAAAATAATTTACCATCAATTTTTCCCATTTTTAATGCATTTTTGGCATATATAAGGGAAGTAACTCTCTAAAAATTTATTATTAAATCTCAGAACGTAAAAAGCTACAGTAACACCCCCCTCCCTTTGTGGTTAGCCATATTGAGATGGCTATAATACTTTACATCTCTAAAAATGCTTATATAGTTATTTCCCTTACAAACCCGAGCAACGCCGGGCGATACTGCTAGTTTAATATAAAAGTAATGTCACTTTAGTATAAGATATAAACCCGAGCGCACGCGTACGTGTGTGTGTATGTGTGTGTGTGAATGGATGGATGGATACATGGGTGAATGTACTGTGGAAGTAGTAGAAATGGAGGGAAAGATTATAATTAGGAAAACATACACGTGTATATGTAAGAAGTGCAGTAATAAAACTTATTATAATATATTTTGAAACAAAGCGTCTGAGATATAGATTGGATTGTTGAACCAAATCAGACGTAGGTTATATGTAGAGAGATTTAACGGGTTGGAAAACATAAAATTAAGAATGTTGATAACTGTGGTAAATATATTAACTGAACGGTAAGTTCATTGACTTTATGAGAATTAAAAAACGTGTTAGCTGCATTTTAAATTAGTTATTAAGGACTTACACACACACACACACACACACACACACACACACCACACACACACACACACACACACACACACACATATATATATATATATATATATATATATATATATACAATTACCATTGAGACTATGAAGTAGTGGTTATTATGAGTAAATATTAGTAATAAAATGATTCTAATAAAATAAAGTTTATTCAAGTAGGTTAAGGATAAATAAAAGAAGCAACACTGATGCAAGAGAGTCCCGGCAGTGAGTAGGAAGGTAAGGGTTGGAGAAGGCAATGGGGGAAGCTATAGATAAAGCTAAGTTAAAACATAAGAAAGTAAAATTAAATTTCACTTTAAATTATAATGAAATTAATAGGCGCAGGAGTGGCTGTGTGGTAAGTAGCTTGTTTACCAACCACATGGTTCCGGGTTCAGTCCCACTGTGTGGCATCTTGGGCAAGTGTCTTCTACTATAGCCCCGGGCCGACCAATGCCTTGTGAGTGGATTTGGTAGACGGAAACTGAAAGAAGCCCATCGTATATTTGTATGTATATATATGTGTGTGTGTGTGTGTGTGTGTGTGTGTGTGTGTGTGTGTGTTGTGTGTGTGTGTGTGTGTGTTTGTCCCTCTAGCATTGCTTGACAACCGATGCTGGTGTGTTTACGTCCCCGTTACTTAGCGGTTCGGCAAAAAGAGACCGATAGAATAAGTACTGGGCTTACAAAGAATAAGTCCCGGGGTCTATTTGCTCGACTAAAGGCGGTGCTCCAGCATGGCCGCAGTCAAATGACTGAAACAAGTAAAAGAGTAAGGAGTAAAGAGTAATGTGGAAACGGGAAATAGGGTTGGTAAGGAGACACGTGGGAGAGATATCAGAAAAACTTCCTTTTGGAAGTGAGAAATGGGGAAAAAAAAACATGGGTGAATTTTATTAGTATGATATTAGCAGAAAGAGGGATATTATTTAAGGATGAATCAATTTTTTGTTTTTATATATTAAACTGAAGAGCAATGTAAGATAATGTGAAAATGGGGATAAATAGATACGCTATAAGAAAGAGAGATGAAAGCATCGTTCCGAAATGTGTGAAGTTTTATACAGAGTAATGTGTAGCGTATCATTCTTTTATTCTTTTATTTGTTTCAGTCATTTGACTGCGGCCATGCTGGAGCACCGCCTTTAGTCGAGCAAATCGACCCTAGGACTTATTCTTTGTAAGCCCAGTACTTATTCTATCGGTCTCTTTTGCCGAACCGTTAAGTGACTGGGACGTAAACACACCAGCATCGGTTGTCAAGCAATGCTAGAGGGACAAACACAGACACAAACATATACACATACATACATATATATACATATATACGACAGGCTTCTTTCAGTTTCCGTCTACCAAATCCACTCACAAGGCATTGGTCGGCCCGGGGCTATAGCAGAAGACACTTGCCCAAGATGCCACGCAGTGAGACTGAACCCGGAACCATGTGGTTGGTTAGCAAGCTACTTACCACACAGCCACTCCTGCGCCTATGTAAGAAAAATAAGGTAATAATACTGAAGCAAGCCGGCAATTTTATGCAGATTCTTAGACATTGTTAATTTCTCTTATGTTCATTAAGGTAATAAAATTAATTAATCCGTTAATATATTTACCACAACTATAAGCATTCCTAAGTTTAAGGTCCCCTTGTTTTCCCCTTTCGATATATCCCCCAAATTTAGTTCCTTCCTATCCCAGTCACAGACTTTTTACAGTAAAATATATATTACACAACATCTTTTCACGGAACTCGCACACATCCAAACACACACACATACACACACACAGACATAGTATGTCTATGTGCGCATGCGTGTATATGTATGTGTGTCATTATTCAGTTTATTTCAAGATTTCTTGCCAATAAAGAACCAGTTTCTAACCTAGATCCAAGGTTCCTTCATTGGAATTTCAACGTCAACAACAGGTTATTTTTGTTTGTTTGGTATGTATGTATGTATGTATGTGCAGATTTGTTTTATGTATGTATTCTCATGCATATAGTTACATATCTAGGCATGATCATATATATTTAAATGATAAACTTCTGGAAAGTTTTACAGATTTTTACAGTTCCAGTGATGGATTGGATCAGTAGTCTTCAAATTAGCTTTCTCCTTTCTGGTTTTGAGAAGCCTAATTTCTCAAGATTGGTATCTAGGCAGTGTGTTACATATCCCAGGGCCCAATAATTACAGATATAAACTTGAAGTTGTAATTTGGATAGAATAACTGCAGATTTCTCAATAGAAATGTTCTCATTTTCACTAATCTTCAGCTTTATGTTAAATCTCTCAACAATCCAATCTATATCTCAGACGCTTTGTTTCAAAATATATTATAATAAGTTTTATCACTGCATTTCTTACATATACACGTGTATGTTTTCCTAAATATCCGCAATTGTGCACAGTTTCTCTTCTCTATCTCAAATCATTATATCAGGTCTGTTGTGCTTACATTTTATTGAGGTCTTCAATGGTACATTCCACCAGTATTCTTTTTCATTATGAGTGTCTATAGCTTCTACCATAATATTTTTTTTATCAGTTCTTTGTCCTTGGGATTATCCTTCCGACGGATTTCATTTTCGGATGACATTTTCGGACGACTACTTATGATGTGGGTGATATCTTCTGTGCGAACTTCACAAAGTCTGCATCGATTGTCACATTTTACTGCTTTTCCCGCATCTCTATCCCTTTTGTGCCTCCGGTACGTGATTGATATTTCCTGTTCTTGGATTGCAAATGCACACCCTTCAAAGTGGGAGTTAGTAATCCGGTTCAATGATAAACTGTTTTGAAGATGAATGTTGATATCATCACGAAGCTTTCTACTAACATATTCATGCATAGTCTTCTGTTCATATAGGTTTATCCTTTCATCTGATGATACGTTGCAGCAGAGTCGTGTGACTTCTTTGAACATGTATTCTAGATTATTAAACAAAGAATGTTGCTCAAGGAGCTGCCTTCCAAGTCTCGTGTATGCAAAGTTATCAAGGGATGTACGTCGACACTTGGTGGTTGAAAGATGTTACCGAAGGGATATGACGCGACATTCAAAGGCATTTGGGATCAATGTTGAGCCTCAGCCGCCTTGTTTACGTTTTAGGTAGAGGCGATCTACGTCACTGTTCATGTGGAAATTATGTGTGCTTGTTAGTACTTTTCGAGTTTTCCTATCAATGGCTCGGATTTCATCAAGCGTCCAATGAAGCAGCCCAAATGTTGGTATGAGTACTGGCACTGCAAAAGCAATGTGGGTAGCAGTTTTATTGAATGCAGAGAGTTCTGAGGTTCAATTTTTCTTTATTTGGCTGTAATATTCTTTAGTGACACGTGTTTTGTTACAGGTGCCATTGTAAGATATATTCTCATCCACCCCTATATACCTATAACATTCCTCGACAGATGCAGGGGAAACAGTCAAATCATTGATGGAGATGTTACTAGTCTGGTTTATAGTTTTTCCTCTTTTCACAACAATATAACAACATTTATCCTGACCAAACTCCAACCCTACATCCTTTGAGAATGTTGTAACTAGGTCAAAGCTCTTTTTCATCTCATGCATATTCTTTGCATAAAATTTTAAGTCATCCACAAAGAAACTGTGGGTAATTTTGGTATTTCTGTTTCCTTGTGAACCAGTGAGATATCCTTCAGACTTACTTAACATGAATGACAAGAGGGTTACAGAAAGTATAAACAACATCACAGAGAGGCCGTCTCTTTGGAAAATGCCTTTGCGATATTGTATTCTATCAGTGATAATACAGTCGCTCTTTGTGTTTAATTTCAAGATGGTGACCCACGATGAAGTTAGGTCAACTATGGTTTTGACTTTTCTCACTGGAACTTTAGCAAGTTGAAGGGCTTCTAGCATCCATGAGTGGGGAACAGAGTCAAAGACTTTCTTGCAATCTAGCCACATTGAAATCAGGTTCTTCCTATGCTCCCACGCCTCTGACATCACAGTTTTGTTGATTAGTAATTGCCCGTCACATCTCCAGACTCCCTTCTTCCTAGCTGCTTGTTCGGCAGTGATAATGTTATTGGTTGGTTTCACAATGGTCTTGGAGGAAGAGGTTTAAACATACTACATATATCTTATTCATTAAGCTCTGGCATGCAATTGGCCGGTGGTTTTTTGCCATGTAGGTGGTTCTGCATTTGGAGATCAATCTTATGTCTGCTAGAGTTAGCCAGTTTGGTATGCTACTGTTCTCAATAAAAGCTTGCTGGTACAGATTGATAAGATATGGTCGGTAGAATGTTAACTTCTTGTACCAATATCCAAAAATCAAGTCTCTTCCAGGTGCTTTTCTATCCTGGAGTTTCTGGATCACAGTTGCAAGAGTTTCACCAGCAATGTTGTATCTCTTGGATGTAACGCAGGAGCAATAACTTTTTCGGATTTTCTCCCAGCCACAGAGCATCTTGGTTAAATTCTGTCTTCTCGTCAAGGAGCTTCCGTGATATTTATTACTCTTCCTCTCACGTGTCTGTATACTGCTGCTTGTGAGGGCGCGTGGCTTAGTGGTTAGGGCATTCGGCTCATGATCGTAAGGTTGTGAGTTCGATTCCCGGCGACGCGTTGTGTCCTTGAGCAAGACACTTTATTTCACGTTGCTCCAGTCCACTCAGCTGGCAAAAATGAGTTGTACTTGTACTTCAAAGGGTCAGCCTTGTCACTCTCTGTGTCACGCTGATTATCCCCGAGAACTACGTTAAGGGTACACGTGTCTGTGGAATGCTCAGCCATTTGCACGTTAATTTCACGAGCAAGCTGTTCCGTTGATCGTATCAGCTGGGACCCTCGTCGTCGTAACCGGCGGAGTAAAAAAGAATACTGCTGCTTGGTTGCGGTTAAATTTTTTGTTTATTATCTTTCTCTCGGTTATTCTTTTCTGATGTCGGAGTTTTTCGCTGACAGATTTTAGCTCCTGCTTTAGGGTAATCAGTTTGCAAGAGAGTGTCCCCTTTTTGCTCTCTCCAAACATCCTTTCTATCTCCTTCTTTACTTTCTGTTGATGGGACGTATAATGATTTGCTTGTTTGCATGCAATAAACACCATTACATGACTGATGGTCTTCTGCAAACCAGATATATTTTTCTCTGTCTTAAAAACCCATGATGGTACTTTGTTATTTCGGTTTTCTTTACATTTTGAATATCATTCATGTATTGTTTTACAGCAATAGCCAGCGCATATAGACAGGCGTTAATCTGCCAGTATGTGGGTTCATCATACTGTAGTAAATACTCATCACCGATTTCGTTGACAGCTTTTAATACCGTATCTGGTGGGTTTTTTACTTTCTTTGGTAGAGAATACTCTCTCCTCGAGAGAGTCCTTCAAAGCCAAAGTTATTTTTTCTCGGAAAATTTCAGTAAGGGCACATTTCCGGGCATATAATCCTGACTACTACTACTACTACTACTACTACTTCTACAATATTTACCATAGTCGTATGTATGTCATATAAGTGTTGTCATGTCTTTATTATCGGCACTTTTAAAAACCCACGCTCCATTGCTATGGGGCAGAAAGAGGCTATATGCATAACTTTAGAATAATATCCCTTTCTAAAATGTCCGGTTTGAATTATTTTGGAATATTACAAAAAAAAAAAACCTTGACTGAGGAATTGTTATATTTGAACAGTACAGTCTATTTTCTTTGCTAATTTCATGTTTATCATACGTGTTTAAAGCTGTTATTGTTTTTCCGCTTTTTCTATGGCGACATAAGAGCATAACCTGTTTAAGTGAAGAGAAATAGTTGCTTTTGTGTTTCTTTGAATCGTCGATGTCATCGTCGTATTGTTATAGTTACACTTGTAGCAGATGTATGCCCACTATATTTCATATAACAACGAAAACAAGGCGATCTGGCAGATTGTAAGATGCATATAAAATGACCACTTCTGTTTTCATAACCACTCATCAGTAAAAAATAATATATCTTATGTGTACTTCATCATTTCAAAAAGATATAAGGACTTAATGGTTCTCAGTGCTTTATCAAGAATTCAAAAACATGTCAACATAATATATTCTTTGTTTCTAAGAAACATATTTGTTTGAATTAAGAAGTTGCTTTGTGTAGCTCTAGGAGACTGAAGAGCTACAGATAATTATTTCATGTTTTTTGTCATGTTTTTATAATTTTTTTGTTAATTTTCTAGATGAAACAACTGCTCGAAATGGTAACCTCTTAACTAGTAATCTCTTATCTAATTCTACTGTGATCAACTTCTGTATTGTTATATTTCAATCAAAATCCATTGCGGTTTTCCTTTTTCTCTCTCTCTTTTTTTTCTGTATTCACTTCCTAATTTTATTATTCCTTGCATGTTATGCAATATATCAAGGTATTACATTACGTGAAGCATTCTCTGCCTTGCCTTTATTCTTTAGTAAGTCTCAACCTTAAAGAATTTCCTTTAATTATTAACAACGAACAATTAATTAATTGATAGAAAGCAATAACTTAAACTACCTTTATCAAATACGGAGAAAAGGAAAGGATATCACTATAAGACTATAGTTGCTTTTGCTGCTGTTATTGTAGTGGTGGTGGTGGTGGTGGTGGTGGTGGTGGTGGTGGTGGGAGAAGCAGAAGGAGGAAGAGGAAGCAAAAGAGGATGGGATGAATGAGACCTGAGGAAAAGAGGAATATTTGTTGCTATCATTTTTTAAAATTCTTATAATACTATGTAATTGGAACTCTTGCATCTAATTGAATTTAGGCTTCTTATCTTTTTTAATTTATGCTCTAATTATACAGTTATTTAATGCAATTTCACTGCATACATGAAAATTAAAAGAATAATGTCCCTATTTTTATTCAGACAAATTACGTGAGCTGACAAATCACGTTTTATTTAATGGATTAATTGGTTAGTTTTTATTTATTTGGGTGTTCTTGCTTTTTTACTTTTGCTTTGTTTTTTGGGGGTTTTTTTTCACTATCTGTCCGATATGTGTGAATGTTAAAGAAAAGACGCATTAACTAAATTGAAATATATTAGCAGTTTCACGGCATCTATACAAAGACGGTGTTCTTGTTTTCTTTACGAAAGGGTTTTGCAGTTCAGGGGGACGTAACCTTCATGAAACTTGCTTTCTTTGTATATTACTATTGGGTACTTTAATTTATTTTTGAGTGTATATTTACATACACACACACATAAATGTGTGTGTGTGCTTGTGTGTGTATGTAAAGTGATCTTATAAGCTGAAACGGCGAGCTGAGTCTAACCCTTAGGCGCCAGTAAGAGCCACTGACGAGCATTAATGTAAATGCGAAATCACTGTCCGATGCTGAGAGAGCTTGCCTCCCTTGTCAGTCATTAAACTAGTGCTTATCGTGGCTATGAGTTGCTTTGAATCGTCTTTCTAGCAATAACTCTTTCAAGATATCATGCTAACTCAAGAAATGAATAGACATGCAGTCATAGTTGTCTATACATGCAAACTACAGTGATTTAGAAATTAGCAATTTTCTAAATGCTGCAAGATCATTTGTACACAAAGTTCGGTTGGAAATGGAGGCATGTGATGATGCTGTTTCAGCTGTATCAAAGAGAAATAACATTCACCACGCTCAAACACACTAAAGGGACACCGGGATTTATATCATGTTCAAAACATTATCGATGGAAATCCCAGAAGATCAATGAGGCCCATTGCTAACGAACTTCAGGTGTGAGAGTGGACTATCAGAACTGTCATACAATGTGACATTCGATGCAAGTCCTAAGTAACGAGGAAAGGTCAATTAGTGTCTGCAAAGACAAAGGAAAACCATCTCATCCATTCAAAACGATTACATAACAAAATGAAAATCCCTCATGAATAAGGCATACGTTGGTTTTTCTCTGAAGAAAAAACTTTGACCAGGATCAAAAGCTTAACAGAAGAAATGACAGGTGGTTAAGTGTAGATCTTTCCGAAGTACCCAGAGTGATGCACTCGAAGTTTCTAGCAACTTTGGATTGGGTATTTTCTTGACCTATTCACCCACCGTTACCCACTAGCTTTTCCTATGAAGTGGAAAGTTTAGTCCTATTTCTGCTTCTCCAACATCCGATGTCCTATCTCCAACTGAGATTCGCACGTCACCTCTTACTCTTACGCGAACCACATAACGTACTTCTCTCTAAAACGTAATTTTTTCAACCCCTCTCCACAAGATATCTTCGCTGGCCAGAGTACAACATCTATTCAAACTCCTCTCCTAAATATGATGTCAGTGCATCCGTAGACCCCATTCTCCCACCTTTCTCGTGTAATAACGACTTTCAGTTTTTCTGGCTCAAATTCATTCTCCCCATTCTCCCAAATACGTTTGCTCCCTCTTTTATTTTCCTAGTTCTCTAAGCCACCAGAAATTCTTTAAATATATCTTCTTCCGTGTTGAGAATATGTATCTCATCTGTCTTTTGTCTGAAATCATTATCCTTGTTGACTTCTTTACTCATAACTCGTAGCTCTCACACTCATCTCATCTTCATTCTGCCGATGTGGGGTCCGAAAATTTTGCTGCTCTCAGCTCGTTATACCAACTTATTGCAACCGCTATTTGCATTCCAGACTGTAATACAGACACCACAAACACCCTTGAATGTTTATTTTCTGTCTTTTAAACCTAACAGCCACAAAACCATAACAGTCTCTGAATCAGGTGAGTCATCTCAACACACAACTACTTACTGCACAATATCACGATCCTCTCGAACATATAACATTCTAAGCAACCGATTGATCAGAGCTCCACCTGTTGTATGTCACACAACTCTAGTAGCAAACGCCCTTCACTCATAATTCATCCGAAAGAGCTCAATAGGTGACTCGAGTCGTACTTTCACATCTCTCCTCTACAAAAACCTAATGTCTCAAGTCCAACAAGTATTTTGCTCCTAGTTGTTCTGCAGTTGTTTGGGCAAGAAGCAATTTATAATGTTCAATATAGTGATTAGAGAGACAATCAACAAAGTGCGATACCCGGAATGCTAGGTTCAAATTACTTGAAACTATGTCTCAGGTTGATAAATCGGGATTTGGTTTTGGGCCTAATCTACAGGTTTTCCAATATCAAACTGACTTCACATAGGTGATAAAATGATAGAATAGTTATAACCAGGACGAAAATGGCTCAAGTCACTCGTTTCAGCTTTTTACATTTTTGAGTTGAAATCCAGGCTTCGTGAACTTTGCCTTTCATCCTTCCAGGGATCTCAAATACAAAGATCGATACAACTGAATGTTTCGTATCCCCTAAATTCTGCCTAGGTGTGTATATTAGGAAATATAATTATTATTATCATTATTATTATTATATAGTTTGTTGCTGTTGCTACTGTTACTGTTTGTACTTCAGTAAAGAGAAGGGGGGAGTAGGAGGAGGGGAAGAGGAGGAGGAGGGGAAAGAAGGGGGATACGAAGGAAAGAAAGAAAAATAGTAATGGGAAGAGAAAAAGGAGACTTATTGAATTCTCATTATTTTTGTTATAATAAAATGTAAACGGAGCTATGCATGCCTATAATGGAATTCAAGCGTTATCTTTATTTCGTAATTTATGCACTAATTATACAGTTTTCTTATGTAAATTCACAACATACTTGGAAATTTAAAAAAATGTAATATCGTCGTTTTTATTCAGATAATTACGTCGTCCGAAAAATCACGTTTCATTTAATCATATTAACTGTTACTTTTTTTTTTCTTCCCGTTTTCCATTATCTCTGAGATTTTGTGTTTATAAGTAGCTGTTGTGTAATATGTATTTATAATATGACTTTTGTGCTTACATAAGGATATATTTCATATCTTTAGATACTAATACGCGTGCGTGTCTCTCTCACTTTCTCTCTCTCTCTTTCTCTGTACACACACATACATAGAATATGGAGGTTTAGTCCACTGGTGATCTAAACGAATAGGTACGCTGTGCAAGTGGTGTAACGGATTTTCAGGGTTCCAAGCTCGTAATTGAGACGGAGGCTATCCATCCATTTCAGGTTCCCTATTTAGCAGATATTTATCTGTGAAAGAGGGCATATATATATATATATATATATATATATATATATATATATATATTATATATATATATATATATATATCTTCTTCCTTTTTTGCCATATACAGGTTACAAATTCTGTTTGTTTGTGGAGATTTTTTATTAGTAGGAGAAATAGTGATCAATTTGGCTGCTATTTCTAATATTTTCGGTATGTGGTTTTGAGCAACTTGTTGCAATTAACCCTTAATTATAATTATTATAACCCTTACCAAATATGGTATTTTCCATACCGATAAATCTACTAGGTGAAATTTATTAATTTTATTAAATTAATTATATTCCACCCTTTTTTGCATATATATATATGAGATTAAAAAACCTTATGCTGTGAATAGTTTTCAGAACATTTATAAAGAGGTCTTACAGCTGTTTCGGGACATTTTATATATCCTTTCATTCTTCGCTGTAATAAATATTACTTAAATATTTTTTCGCACCGTCTCTGATGAAGGGATATATAAAATATCCAGGAAACAGGTGTAAGACCTTCTCTTTATAAATGTTCTGAAAACTATTCACAGCTTTGGATTTTTTATCTCATTCTGTTAATTTTTATATATATGCTTGCTAATACACGACCTACATTGGATTCCTCATTCGTATCTTTATCGAACCTGGAGTTTAAGTATAGTTTGTCCATAGCACTTACTCAGCATTACCTGATGTCTTTGGGTCTTCTTGACAGCAGTACCTCTCATATATAGATAGATAGATAGATAGATAGATAGATAGATAGATAGATAGATAGATAGATAGATAGATACATAGATAGATAGGTAGGTAGGTAGGTAGGTAGGTAGGTAGGTAGGTAGGTAGATAGATATTGATATTGATATTGGCATATCTATGCAAATGTCAGGGAAGTGCTCCATATGTTGTGATAGAGCCAATTAGAATATAACTATACTGGAAATGGCATTACATGTGCAGATATTAAAATAAACATCCGTATGATTATCCAGGATTTAAGATCTCAAAGTTTCATGTGTTCATACACCACCATCAGTGGAAAGAGAACTTACTATCATACAAATAAATTTTTTACTATTATACATATAGAACGTTTACTATCATACATATAAAATTTATTCAATGAGAATAAATATAGTTGAAGTACTGTTGTTAGTTGGTTTATTTCTTAAGAAGCAGAGTATCTGATATTTATCACCTTCACTGAGAAGGGGCTACCTATGGAAGTAAATCATATAATATATACTATGTAACAGTGCGGATGTCATGTGTGTGCATGCGCACATGTATGTGTTTGTGTGCGTGTGTGTGTGTGTGTGTGAGTGTGTGTGTGTGTGTGTGTGTGTGTGTGTCTGTGTGTGTGCGTGTGTGTGTGTGTGTGTGTGTGTTGTGTGTGTGTGTGTGTGTAAATATAATTCGGTGAACGCTGTATGCATAGGTGAGGAAACCGACAAGGCAGCGCTCAACAGAGGAAACTAAAATCTCATTCATTAAGGTTAATAAAAGCTAAATAAATATAGAATTGAAAAAATAAGTATATTCTCTTTCCGGTTTTTATTCTTTGTCTTTCATCTTCCAGAATCTCACCGCCACCACCACATACTTAAAACCTTGTTCCTGTATGAGTATTATTAGTAATGTAATAGTAAATGTTATATGCAGTAAAGCGGTGGATAAAAGTACTCTCCAATATTCAGTTAAGTCTCTTTATGTTATAATATCAAATTTTGGTTATGTTGGAATTAATTTTCATCCTTCAGGTTAAAATTTTCATCCTTCTATAAAATAAGTACCTGTGAAGTACGTGAACAGCCTGAAAAACAAGACTGCAGGTTCTTCCCCAAATGTTAATAAATACCTATCATTTTTGATGAGTGGGGTGAGGGATTTCAAAAGAGTTATTAGAGATTTTCCCTGCACCAAAGTGTCATCTCTATCTCCTTTGCGTACGTATGCATGTAATCTGAAATATTTAGTAGTACTATTTTCTATATGTTGTATATGTATACAAGTCCTAGAAGTTTCTTTTGTTATTCGGATAATTCCTCTCATATTGTTGGACTAATATTGCTATCGTTTAATAACTTCATAAAAAGGTAATTTTCTCGTGATGGTTTCTAAAGAATATTGCATAGGCCATTTGTCTACATGACCTGACAATTCTCATAGTGTAATTACTTCGTCACTTTCCGTAACCTTTCTCTAATATGTGCTTGCATCATTTCTTTCCTGTTGATATTCTATAATTCTAGAATAGCTGCCACTAAGTCTAAACTCTGCTCGATTCTGCTGAGATTGAGCTACTAGAGACAATGACAGAACGCTTTTTACAATTCACATGTATACAGTTTCTTTTAATACTCAGTTTCATTATATGATTTAATACTTTGTGAGTTACTATTAAAAAAATTCTTCAGTATCGGTTTTAGTCCTGGAATTTCCACCCCTGTTGATATTTCTTTTTCAAATCTTTCTTAATTTCACGACAAATGACTACACTTGCGTCAGAAATTAATTAGCACTTCTCAAATTTCTACATTAAATAGGTTAAATCAATTAACCTATGAGCTGTTCAAAACGTCTTACGCGATGAGAAAACTTAGTATGGTGTGATTTCGGTCCTTGCGAGGTGCTACCTATATCTATTAAACAAAGGAAGATTTGTCTGCATCCGCACTCCAAGTTGTTGCACTGCTATGTCAACATCATAAGGCTGTAGACTCTCAAACTGCTCTGCAAACAAAGTTACGTCATCGTTCTGCGCATCAGTGAACTCGCAACAAAGCAATAGTTCGAGATATGGCCACTAGGTGACATCACATACCTTGAGTGAAGAGCAAATCAAGGGTGCTAATTAATTTCTGACGGTAGTGTATGCGTGTGAATGTGCTTGTCAATATATTTCTATATTTTGTACTCGTTTCTTTTTAGTTGATACTTTCAAACATTCTTGTTGTCTGTTATCTCAGAAACTGATTTACGTATGTTGACCCACGTAGAAATGGTAAATGGTTTTCTGGTCATTACCTGTAACAACCAGGTGTAGTTTCCCCTTATTCTTTACTAAATATGCTACCGGTACAGTGAATGTTTTTAATAATTGTTTTAGAGAAGGCCTCTGCCTTTTTATTCCCATAATAATTGGAAGCACTCCGTCGGTTACGACGACGAGGGTTCCGGTTGATCCGAATCAACGGAACAGCCTGCTCGTGAAATTAACGTGTAAGTGGCTGAGCACTCCACAGACACGTGTACCCTTAACGTAGTTCTCGGGGATGTTCAGCGTGACACAGAGAGTGACAAGGCCGGCCCTTTGAAATACAGGTACAACAGAAACAGGAAGTAAGAGTGAGAGAAAGTTGTGGCGAAAGAGTACAGCAGGGATCACCACCATCCCCTGCTGGAGCCTCGTGGAGCTTTTAGGTGTTTTCGCTCAATAAACACACACAACGCCCGGTCTGGGAATCGAAACCGCGATCCTATGACCGCGAGTCCGCTGCCCTAACCACTGGGCCATTGCGCCTCCCATGATAATTACAATTTGTCTGTATCAGCATTTCGGTGGTACCTGATATTATTTTCTATATTTTTCTATGTAGTATGGTTTATTTACTTAACTTCCAGTCGAAAAGTTAATTGTAGGAGATTACGTGATCTATTAAGAACTCTAGGTACATATTTTTAATATTCAGATCATTTTAATAAGATTTGTGAAGTTAGTTTAACACCGGTTGTAACCACTTCCAGGATCTTATCGACTAAAGGCGGCGGCGAAAGTTGACTTGTTTTAGAATATATTTCTTTTGATAGGGATTAATTTGTTTTACAAATCCTTCTTGTTTGGGTTTATAGAACTGTCTTTCAATTAATCATGGCATATTTAATGGATGTACTTGTGGTGTTTTAACAATCTTCGAGTGAGAAATACTGTCAAAAACCTTACGTTAATCAATCCAAAATATCCTCAGAGTCTTAATTCTCTTTCTAATCTTCAGCTAAATCTTCGTGGTTAGGAAATGTTATTTACATTGATATGGATAGCATTTTACCCGTTTCTATGGGCGTATTGAGTGTGCGTGTGAATATTTATCTTTTACGATAAAATTGATATTGCATGCAAACTGGTTTGCATCTGTAATCTTATGTTCCTTTAGTCCTAAGATAACATTTTTTTCACTCGATGTTGCATCTGACGCTTTCAATAAATTATACTGTACAACAAATTTCAGGGTCCAGAAAAAAAAAACATTGTTCTCATTTACATTTTATTATGAAGTTGACTGTGCTAAATTCGAATTTTATAGCAAACATTTCCCATCACGTTACATTTTCTTGTAAATTACCGACTTAATAACTGTGCAATTTGTACCAATTTCCACGATACCATAAATTTATTTTGCTCCCAAAGCCAGATTAAATATGTCCATTGTAATTAGTTCATAAATATATAACCTGTCGTCCGTGGACTCCTGATGGTCCCCAAAGGTAGTAATGGGGGTCTGTAGACTAAATTCAAAATTTCATATATATATACTATATATATATATATATATATATATATATATATATATATATATTATATATATATATATATATACATACATACATACATACATACATACATACATACTACATACATACATACATAAGGATAAGCATATTAAAAGGGGTCCATGGGAACACTCATTTAAATAAAAGGGTTGAAAACCACTATGAAAAGGTTGGGAACCACTGGCTTAGTGTATTGGAAGCCATACGCAGAAATTTATTCATTGATTAAAACTTTCCTATCAGTGAAAGGAAAATTTTGCAGTAATTATTGGCGGCTCCATTTCTCTCCAAGAGAGAATTTTCAATTAATTAAGAATTTTTCAGCTTTCAGCATTCGGCCCTGGATTTAAATATAGTGGACTCCCCTGAAGGAGCTCAAGGTGACAAGAGGTGCTTTCAAATCGAGTGACGGATTAAATGTATTACTTAAGTGTCAGAATTAATCCATCTGGTTATGGATGGAATTGAACTCAGCAGGCTGAGAGAAATGAGAAATATCGTAAGGCATCCGGTCCGATGTTCTAACGGGTCCGCCAATTCATTCTTGGCCTCAGAAGTAAAGCTGAAAGGTCCATGTTATTCACCGTTTTAAGTTATTTCCCGTAAATCATTTTATTTTTAACTACGCCAATCTTTCTTGTAAAAAAATATTCTTAACTATTTTAGTGTTTATAAAACATCTCCACTGATTTGCCCAATGGTTTAAAATGCACTATGCTGATGAAGTTTAATAAATGAAAACATCCCCATCGTTGTTCTTTACCTGCAAAAAAGCAGGTTGTCCATTTGCTAAGCATATAAATTAACTTGAGAAATCGATTTCTTTGAAAATGTTAAACAATGGCCACTAAGATTCTTTTTCCTTTCACTAAGGGGAAACATTCAGTTATTTATAAATATTTTACCTTCGGCATTATGATTCAACTTAATCATTATTTACAGCTGCTACAAAATAATGTCAAATATTTTAGCCAGCAGTATAGCACTTTATTATTTATTGGTGCCTTTCGGTTATATTATCTGCTTATTTTATTAGCTCTTGCGTTCTGTTCTCGTATTGCAATCGTTGTGTTCTCAATTTTGCCAACAGAAATTTATCAATTAGCACTTAGAGTACAAAACAGCCTCCCGCTCACCCGCTACATTTATTGCTATTGCTATTTTGGTTTTACCTAATGCTTGACTAAAAATGTTTTGGAATAGAAACAAGCTATTTGTTTTATTTCTAAAGAACCTGACACTTTTCAAAAACTTTTTTTTGTAATCTAATGAAGATGACATTGACATTCTCGTTTTCTTTTTGTTAGATTTATTATCTATATATCTATAAAAGGCAGGATATGTGTGTGCATGTGTGTGTGTATGTGTGTGTATGCGTATGTGTGTACGTGAATGTAATTTATGCACGTTCACAAATTAGCACGCATGTCGCTCCAATTTTAGGAGGACATTCATCACGACCCTAGCTGGGTTTTGTCAATTTATTTTTCCCGAGGAACCCGCGGATAGCGATAAAAATTGATTTTCAACCATAACTTTTACCAGTTTTGAAGTTTGCTAACATGAGTTAAGTCTCCTTCTTGCCATAGCGAAGTGAAAGTGCGTGTGTGTATGTGTGTGTGTGTAAAGAAGAGAGAGAAGTTGCGTGTTGATGTATGTGTGTGTGTGTGTGAGGGAGAGATGTTGACAGCGTCTAACAAAAATGTAAAGAGAAGGTGTGTAAGACGGAGACAGAATAAGTGACAGCGGTCATCAAAAATGAAAATGTAAAATGTTTTTTTTTCTTAAACACGAGATATAGTTTTCAAATTTAGGATGTTTTTGAAAGACACTATATTTTATAATCAGATTATATATACATTCTCACACAATAATTAAAATATATTATATATACATTCTCACACAGCAATTTAAATATATTTATTTTAAATCCCTTATTTCTGTAATACATTGGTAGTGGGTAAAATTTCCGAGGCTTCCACCACACCCCACCCCGTTTTTCGGACCACAAAAAGTGTTTTTTAACATATTAAGAGGCCAGGGTAGTTGTTTCCACTCAAAAAATCCGATTTTTTTTCTTTGTGAAAAATCGTGCGAGCGTTATCTAAAAATTTACCTGGAATTTGTCGTGGTAAATTTGAAATTAAAAAAGAAATGTTTTCCATATTCTTAATTTCCATATTTTTCCATGTACATTGAAACATCGATGGTGAAATGATCAATGGGTATTGGTGGTGAAATTTCCGAGGCTTCCACCACACCTTTTTCGAACCACAAAAAGGGTTTTGTAGCATATTAGGAGGCCAAGGTAGTTGATTTCATGCAAAAAATCCGATTTTTTTTTCTTAGTGAAAATCGTGCGAGTGTTATCTATTAGCTTAATAATCCTAACTTAATCCCGGGCAACGACAGGTTATACTGCTAGTTTCTGAAATATTTGTCTCTTTTGGTTTAATTTTCTTTTTTTTTGAGATTTTTTTGTTATCTTCTCCGGTATATTTATTTTCTGTATTACAACGTATATTTGGACTATATGTTCTTCAACAAGAAGGCTTATGTGACATTGGTTGTTGCGTACGTTAATCGATTCATCTGTTTATATTAATGTTTACATTTATTTTCAGTATATCAAAAGCTCACGTTATTTTTATTCATTGGTACTGTTATTATATTATTAAAATCTGTTTACAATGTATTTTGCTGGGCTTCAGGAAAAATGTATCGATTTTAATTTAACTATTTCGAACTTTGACGATTCTTATTTTCGAAATGTCTAACTTTCTAATTTTAAGCATTAGCTCTATCGAATATTCAATAATATTCATATTTCTGTTGGTGTAGTTCTGGTTTAGCTTTTGGGGGTTCATGTTCTGTAGATACCTTTAGGGTTCCATTTTCTTGGGGTTTGTTCTTCCTCTTAGTGATGATTAAGCTACATATATTTACTTGATTCCGGGTATTCAATTCTAATGCCTTTACTTCAGCAACTTCGCCTGTTCTTTAGCGAAGGGATTGGAGGAATCAGTAATATAGTTCCATCAAAAGAAAGAAAAGTTACACAAATTAGAAATAAAATACATTGCCAAAAACATTTATAGAAGTGTATTTTACTGTGATTGTTTCGGTAGATTATTTTCTGTCTCTTCTTTAAAGCACTTTATTTGAGTCTGGAATACGATGTTCGTGAAAAGGTTTTTGTATACACCCCTGCACACACACACACACATACAGACGCATATATATATATATATATATATATATATATATATATAATGTAGGGGGTGTTTGTATGCGCGTGTGTGTATGTATGCGCTTGCGGGTTTGTGCGTGGGAGAGGCATGTACATTGTTATATTAGCTTCTGTAAGATTATATGAAAAGTAGAGTGAACTTTTGTTTTTTATCCTGCAGGGTTTGTTTTACTTTTAATCAAGCAGATTTTTCTACAACTGTACTTTATATGTAGCTTTGTTTTCTATTTCGTTTTCTTAAGTTGTTACTTTTATTTTATTTCTACAGATTTGACCATGTGGTTATATTTCTATTTAGATTAAATGTAGGAACATTTCCGTCTCTTAATTCATATCTACATTACCCATCTGGCAGTTATCTGGTGGGTGTCCTAATGATTTAATACTTAATGTATCTGTCAGCACTTTTTCTCTACTCGCACCAGTAGTTTCCTTCGGAAATTGTAATAACAGTGTTCTACATATTTCCTTCTTGCCTCGACAAATTATCGAAGCAACCAGAACTAGATCAGTTTCGATTCTTGAGGGAATTGGGTTCATTTCACTTACACAAATAAAGCTATTAGAAAATTAGTAACGTCTAATCATTCCATTTCCAACTGTAAAAAGTAAAAAAAAAACGCAAGTCGTTGTTTTACCCAAATTGTAACGATACATGCATAAAAATGCCTTTCTTCCAATCGGGAAGATATCTCTCAAGTCCTGGAACAGATAATACCCACTCTCTTCCTCTCAAAATGATTGGCTTTATGCCAAAATCAGAAATCATTGTTTCACTTATGTGAAAGACATATCAAGTACCGCAGCTCTCAAGAAAAACAAGTATTTCAGTAAAAAAGTAAGTAATAATGAAACACAAACTTAATTACCCTACACATATCACCACGAACGTCGCGATAGCCGCTCTGGATAAATATCTTAAGTAACTTAATACACTTGCTAATATCGTCTTTCAAGAATATACATCAATGGACACGACATATTCTGATTAAAAACAACATATCGCATCACTCTTCGTACCAACTAGCTATTTTGATGAAAACATTACCAGAGTAAACACTTTATAAATTACAACAATCCCCTCCACGAATACACCAGGACATACTCTTAACAAATTAAAGAAAACATTATAACTGCAAATATAAAATGGAAAATTATAGACTGTGCAGCATTATACACAAATTGTTCTGGAATCTGCGTACCGCAGAAAAATATCACATTATCAAACGGAATACACACACGTAAAGCAAGATAAATAAAATCATCACACTGCAGACACCAAAATGAATTCACTTTCAAAACACGTCTCGACCTCTAAACGGAATAAAACAAACACCAAGCCCCTCCACATTCACATACACACCACATGAAAAATGTTACCCGTAAGAAGTTAAAGTAATCACCCTAATAAAAAATAAAACACACAGTACACTTATACATACACGAAAACATGTAACAAGAGTTTACCATAAACATTCACGCATAAGCAAACATGCTGAACCACACACAGTATCAAAAACCCTTTGATCACTACATACACACTACACACGGATACACACGCATACGCACACTAGCGCGCACACACAGTCACACACACAGACAAACACGCCTATGTT
>NC_042997.1:38845231-38890231 GCF_006345805.1 Octopus sinensis
AGACTTTTGCTTAATGCAAAGGATCTAATCAACTTTTTCATACTATTACGTACTTATATCTATAAACACATAAACATAACTTATGATTCCAAAACTTATTCTGCAACACGGAATTTTGTCAGCGAACAGGTCGCGGCCTGAAAGCGACGAAAATATGTTGGCAAATTAAATTTAAATGTTGAGGTGAATTTAACGGTTTTTTGTGTGTTTCTTAAATGGCTTATAAACACCTTCCACGCTGCAATTGTTTTCGTTCCAGCACACGATCTCAGATCGGGTCACTTGCTATGCAAGTACATCTCTGTAAACTAATATTCTTCTCTTTTAGAAACTAATAAATGCATCCCCGACACACACATAAAAAATCGAAGCTCTTTCAAGATATCTTTCAATTTGATTCTATATATTTCCCAGAACATTTTCTGTCTTCTGTAAAGTGCATCACAAAAGACAGGTAGTTATTGAAAAACAATTGTTGACAAATTTAACTTATCAGACCGTAATCTTGAATCTGCTGTTTGCACACACCTTTTGTATTCTCATTTAATCCATCTATGTGCCTTGCACAGCTAATTTCGGTCAAAGGGATTAGCATTAGTAGTTCTTTTAGTGATATATGGCAAAACAATGCCCAGAACATGACAAACCTCTAACAGAATAAGTTCTTGAACAACTGGCACTTCAATACCTAGCGATCAACAACAAATTATATTGTGAAGTGTGTACTGTTTTTGTACTGTCAGACAAAACGTTGCATCGCCTAATATCCTGCTTTTTATGCACTGTTTGCAAGTGGGTAATCAATTTTCAATGCTTCATTACTTCATTTAACATATAAGTTACGTTGTTTACTGCTGATTACTTTGCATTTATATAATCTGTACACCGGATAGCTGTTTACATTTGATGATCTTTGAATCATAAATTAACTTTAGTTTCAAAATTTATCGTGACATTTTTATCATGAAATTAAATGAAGACACTAACTCAGCATACAGTCAACAATTGAAAAATAGAAACGTATTATTATCTTCCCACAAGATTGATTGCAGTATTTAATCGCAAATATTAAATTTCAGCTGAAAAATTGTATCTAATGTAAATGGGATTAATTATTTTATCAAATTTCATTGAAATTTATATGAATTTAATTCTATTAAGTATCAGTACAATTATTTAATTTCAATTTTTTCTGTTTACCTAGGTTTCTTAATTGCAATAAAAAAAAATTCTGTCAAGTTGCTAATACATAAACGACAAAGGGTATGACAATCCTGGCAATATTCGAACTCGAATGCACTTCTAGACGGGCTCTTGTAGGTTTAGTAGCAGCACCACCTCCATTCACATGAGGAATGCTCCTAGTAAAAACTGATAAGTAGATTTTGTAAATTTGTTAGTCAATGTTTCTCCCTTTTTTATATTTTTTTTTTCCAATTGTAAATTTTTGTAAAATTATGAAATATTTCAACTTTTCATTTGTTTGTGTTTTAACTGAAAATGAACAGTATTTTTTCTACTATGGGTACAAGGCCTGAAATTAGTTGGGAGGGGGGGGCAGTCGATTAGATCTACCTCAGTACGCAACTGGTACTTAATTTACTGACCCGGAAAGGATAAAAGGCTTAGTCGACCTAGGCGGAATTTGAACTCAGAACGTAAAGCCAGACGAAATAAGGCTAAGCATTTCGCCTGGCATGCTAACGATTCTGCCAGCTCGCCGCCTTGAAAAGGAACAGTGTTATCGTTAAAAACATTCTGGTCGAGACATTTCTAATTAATTTGTATGATTGATTTGCTTTTAAGTGGCGTTTAAATTTATCAGCATATCTCTATTTAGAAACCTTAGTTTTAAATCTCGATGAGATGCTTTTAAGATGTGTCACAAAGTGGCTGGAAAATACTAACACTGTTTTTTGCTTTGATAATATAGTTTTGCAAAACCATTGCTTTTCTCTCTTGATGTAATACTGAACATCAATGAAATAAAGTGACGATTGTACATCTGAATAACAATATTTTAACTGTGTAACGCAAGGGTGAAGAAACACCACTATATTTGCTAATTTTATGAGACCTTTGAGACCCTTAAATATGCCCTCTGCGAAAAGCATGGATTTTCTTTTATAAATACATTTGTATTTATTCCGTTTTTCTTAAATTCTTGAGAATCATCAAACTATCAACTTGCATTTTAATTTCCTATTTTAATGTTTCTGATTACATTTTCACAATAAATGTACTTAGATCATTTTTATATATTTTAACTCGACCTTCAGATTACAAAACATTGGCTTTTTGTCCCTGTTCAAATGGGTAAAAACACGAATAATATGCTTATTGCAGTTAATAATAAAATGCATGTTTCGGTGATATTCCCCCCGAATGTATCAGCACACACACATGTATATATGAGTCATTCTTATCAAGTTCACTTTGTAGAGGAAATTAAAGATTTCATTCAATATTGTCAGAGTATGGAAATGTTTATCCTTGCCCAGGTTCAATTGTAGAATTGAAGCCACATTGCTACTTAACGAAACACTCTTTATTGAATTCCCTATCCTAAACGTCATAGCGTTTTAAATCTCATAGCAACAGAAACAACATTATCAGTGATAAAGTAGGAATTGGTAGACGTTTGAGATAACACATTAATGGTAAAAGAAGATAAATGGTATTCGAATCTTTAGACTATGAGCTACGCAAGCATTAATTCGCTCTCACTATATTCTTTCTTTCATAAACATTTATTCTCTCGACAAATTCAGTAACTTTTAAATTAGAATGCTATTATATACTTCTCTTTTCTGGGAGGCATTTTCTCACAAAATGACTACTTATTTTAAAACCAACACTACAAGAGTATCGTCTACAAGTGCTAAACAGGAACGAAGAACAGTTGTTCGTGCAGGTGAACTTGACACTCGGCTTCTACCTGACTTTTATACAATCTCCTTGAACATTGTAGCATATAGAAGTAGTACATAGTAATACTGGTAAATGACGTTATTGCGTTCATAAATTGTGCCTTCCATCGCTTATTTTACTTCACTACTTACCAAGAGTTTACATCGGTTATTTGACAGATGAAGCGCTGTGTACTGTCAAGTACCAACCGTTCAGAGAGATACAGTAATTATAGTGAATTCTGTTGGTTAATGAGTACGATCCAATTTATATTTCTTTAAATGTTATAATGTTTGTGTGATATATTTGGCGCCATACTAATTGTACTACAGTAAACGGTTAAAAAGTTCAATTCACGATCTCGAGGTCTCGGGATAGGCATACTGTATGACATCTTACGCATGTTTCTACTATAACCTCTGATTGACCCAAGTCATGTGTGAGTGAAATTTGGTCGATAGAATATGTGCTGCATACCGTTTGACAGATTGTGCTTATAATGCAAAGGCCTAGCTTTGACACATAATGTTTCTCAGATTCTCTTAAAGGATTCCATGCATCTGCAATGCTCAACTACTTGCACGTAATTCAATGACTAGGCAGTCCTGTTGATGGAGCAACTGAATACTCATCATTGAAACCGACACATTCACTTACAATTTTCTTAACTATACCACAGTAACTGTAGACCTTTTTTCACTAAAGAATTTTGGCATTCCGTAGCCCATTATTTATATGAATGAAAACGCATAATAATGTCCCTACCGTAGCATTTACACACAGGACAGTTCCTTCACAACCAAATTTATATACGTAAACTATCAAACCAAAATAAGAACTACATCAGACTATTACACGAGGTTAACTTTTATTCCAGTATATACGGTATTTCTGTATGCTTATATATTGTGTCCGCACGCGCATGCGTTTGTGTATCTGTCTGCCAGTCTGTGTATGTTTGTGTATGTATATTGCATATATGTAAATGTGTATATCTGTGTGTGTAAAAGACGAAGATATGAATGCAGATGTATTAATATTCCTTTCGATAATTAATTTGCAGCCGTGTATTTTTTTTACTTTTTACTTTATCATTAAATTGTCATACAATGTTTTGAAATCCTTCTAGCAGTTGATAATTCTTTGCAAAAACTTTAGATCCGTCATGTAAAGGCAGTTGTTGACTGACTTATTGTGTTCTCTGTATCGATATCTTGCGTCATTTAACAGCTTAGTGAGGAAGTGGTGAGAGATTTACAAAAGCGAGGAGTTGATAGAGAATCACCTTGAAAAATGCGCAGTTCATATCGATGCCGCCAACATTCACAGAATATGTCTAAGAATTTAATATCAAGATTGTCATTCAAAGCTTCATACTATTTGGCAGAAAATTATAAATAAATGTAGACATTTGATACACGCCCAAGCATTTCTCAATTCAGCTACGTGGAAGGTTACCAAACGCTTTTGTTGTTGTTTTTGTTGTGGTTGTTCTTAAAATTATTATTATCATTATTCCGTAGTTTTATTTTTATATCGTGCTTTCACTTCACTACCGAGCGCAGCTCTGTGTGCCTTGGGTATGTGCTGTGATTTGTTGTGATGCTCTGATGGTTATTGTATGAAAATTGTTCTGCGCAGTATGTGTGCAGTGCCTAGTAGTGCAATTTTCTGTATGTTATATGTGTTTGTAAGTCCTGGTGTTTTTGTTATGTATTTGTCTGAATATTTTTTTATCATGCCTAATGCACCTACTATGATAGGAATTGTTTCTGTTTTTAGATTCCACATTCTGGTCACCTCTATTTCCAGGTCTTTGTATTTTGAAAGTTTCTCCATTTCTTTTAGAGACACGTTGTCATCTGCCGGTATTGATACATCAAGTAGAAAGCATTTTTTTTCTTCATGATCTCTGACAACTATATCTGGTCTGTTGGCCTTAATTTCTCTATCTGTGTGTATCGGCATATCCCAGAGTATGGTTGCTTTCTCGTTTTCTGTGACCTTTTCTGGTGTGTGCCTATACCATCTTTTTTCTGTTGTTATTCCATAATGTTGGTATAGCTTCCAATGTATGTAGGTTCCAACTCTGTCATGTCTGTGAATACATTCCTTCTTAGCCAGGACTGGGCAGCTAGAGATAATATAATTTATTGTTTCTTGTCCATTTCCACATATTCTGCAGTTACTTGTTATATTTCTTTAAATTACATGTTTTTGGTAATTTCTGTTGGGGAGGCTTTGGTCTTGTGCTGCAATTAAAAATCCCTCTGTCTCTGCTTTGAGTCCTGAGCTTCTCAACCATTGCTGGGATTTTTCTTTGTCTATTTCTTTTGCATTTAGTTTAGTCCAGTATTTACCATGAAGGGGCTTTTCTTGCCATCGTTTTATCATGGTTCGTTGCTGTTCTATTTTTAGTTTGGATTTCATTTGTTTTATAGCTTTTGTTGTTTCTTTATCTTCTTCTTCCTCCTCTAATAGGTGGTATTCTTGTTTGTATTTGTCAGCTTCCTTAAATACTGAGAACAGTTTTTTGTTTTGCTCGTGTATTGCCGCTATTTGTATCAGTTTTCCTTCCTTCTGAAGTAGATATTTTTGTAGTCCTATGGTGGTTATTTTATAGTAGTTTTCCAGCAGTATAAGGCCTCTACCACCTTCTATACCTTGTATATATAGTCTTTTTATGTCAGATTTTGGGTGATGCATCCTAGATCCTGTCATTATTTTTCTTGTTTTCCTATCTATTTAGGTCAGTTCATTTAGTGTCCAGGTTTATGCTGTTTATAATTGATGTTGTTGTTTCGTCTATTTTGATTTTTGGGAGGTATGGTCGGTGGTCCATTTTGAGCTCTGTGGTTTTCAGTCCTTTGATTATTTTACTTTTTAAATTATCATAATCATTAGGCTCCCCTTCGTTGTTTCCAGGTTTTAGATTTGTGTCGCTTTCTTTCTTATTTATATGTTTGTTTGCCGTGTTTTGGCTTGGTGTTTGTCGTGTGTTATTATGCATCCTTACGGTCTGGGTTTGTTGTTTTTTGTTTACATGGTGTTTGTTGGGGATGTTATGTTTGTCTTCGTGTTTTACTGTTTCAGTGTTTATATTATTGGGCATTGTTGTGTGGCTTCTATCTATATTTTCCTGGTGTATTTTTTTTCTTTTAGATGTTCTATTTCTATTTCTGATATTTTTTTGCGTTGAGAATGTATCTTCGTACGTTGGCTAGTTTATTAGGGTTCATTGCTGTATCCAAGTCTATATTTATGTTATTTTCCTTCCATATTTTATATGTATGTGTTGTTGTATTTTCATTTTGTGGGTAGAGCACTGCTGTGAAGTATGCGTGTAGGATAGAAATGTATTCCTCACGTGTCCATTTATGTCTTTTGGGTTTTATTTGCGGGACATGAGGAACAACGTCCGGCCCATTATTTTGACGGTCGTCATTTTCGTAGGGTACGGTCCGTTCATTTCTGTTGTCACATTATTTCGCACGTGTAGTTTTTCGTACATTTTGTGTTGTAAGTTTAAAGTACGTACCTCCCGATTGTTATTCTTGGGCTGAATAATATCGGTGGTATTTAATTTCTTCGTAGTTCCTTTGTACATGGTGTTTGGGGTCGGGGATGATCTGGTGTTGATGGATTGTAATGTATCACGCATGTTTACATGTGTTGTGTTAGAGGTGGAGATGATATCGAGTCAAAATACATCATTTCGTTTCGAAAATAGTAATAAATTTTTATGAGTATTACTTACTCGGATACAGTCCAATCCTTTGTTAGTAAATCTTTGGCTCCATACAATGTCCTTGTTTTCGATGTTTGTGGATAGATTTCGGAGCTCTGTTTTATCGTTCTTACATCTTAAACGTCCCCCGTTGTTATTATTATTATTATTATTATCATTATTATTATTATTATTTTTAGTATTATCATTATCATTATTATTATTATATTATTATCATTATTATTATTGTTATTATTATCATTATTATTATTATTATTATTATTATTATTATTATTATTATTATTATTATTATTATCATTGTTATTATTATTGTGAGTGGATTTGGTTGACGGAAATTGAAAGCCCGTCGTACACAAACTATGTGTATATTTGTGTTTACCCCACACCATTGCTTGACAACAGGTGTTAGTTCGTTTACGTCCCAGTATCTTAGAGGTTCGGCTTAAAAAAATAAGTCCTGGGGTTGATTCGTTTTGTCTAAAATTCTTCAAGGTGGTGTCCCAGCATGGCTGCATTCTAATAACCGGAACAAGTAAAAGATAAACGTTAAATGCATACATCCGTAATCATATTTTTAATCAGACATAGTATGTTTAAAAATACATTATCCTATGCAGTTTCTCTAAGACAGTATTTTTGTAGCATGTCCAGTGATCACGTAGCAGAGTCATCGATTGTTTGCCAATGACGTCAATGGTATTGGTACTGGTACTAGATACTGTTGGCCAGGGATTATGGGTAACTGGAGTTACTGGGGCTAATGTTAAATATATGCAGTTGATGTTAAAAATCTGGCTTTACTAGATGATTTGGAGCTAATATAATTCATTTAGCAGACACCTTGAAGGGATTCTAAGATTCTATAATGTTTTATATATATATAAGTGTTAGTGGCACCTTGGGCAAGTGTTTTCTACTATAGCCTCGGACTGACCAAAGCCTTGTGAGTGGATTTGGTAGACGGAAACTGAAAGAAGCCCGTCGTATATATGCATATATATATATATGTATGTGTGTGTGTTTGTGTGTCTGTGTTTGTCCCCCTAGCATTGATTGACAACCGATGCTGGTGTGTTTACGTTCCCGTTACTTAGCGGTTCGGCATAAGAGACCGATAGAATAAGTACTGGGCTTACAAAAGAATAAGTCCCGGGGTCGAGTTGTTCGATTAAAGGCGGTGCTCCAGCATGACCGCAGTCAAATGTCTGAAACAAGTAAAAGAAAAAAAAAGAAAAGAAATATATATAAATGGAACAAAAATGCAATAGAGGGCATTAAAACGTTCGGACAGGTAGACGATACAAAGGCGAACAAAAGGTCTTTTAAGATTGCGTAAAAGTTGAAATAACTAACAACTAAAGCAATAAAACATGCTGCTATAAATATTCAATTTACGACAAGAAAATTGATTTAAGGCGATTATGGATAATTATAGAGAAAATGTATTTGATAATATATATATATAAGAACAGTCAAGTTTGTTACTTCGGTTAAATGTTGCAAATATAACAGTCAAATAGCTAATACACATACCAGGGTTAGTTTGGAATTTAATAACGAAAATTTGCGGAGACGAATCAACTGAAGTCACTGTGGCGACAATGACATATCTTCTTACTGCCTACGGAACAGACAATTTCTGACATGTTTTATAAAATTCTAGCAACAACGCCATCTACAGCTATAACAGCAGCGTTCGTAGTAGTAGTAGTAGTAGTAGTAGTAGTAGTAGTAGTAGTAGTAGTGGTGGTGGTGGTGGTCTCAGCAACAACAATTGCAACGACTGCCATAGCAACAGAAACAAGAAAATAAGTTTTCAGGCTGTAAATTCTCACTGAAATCTTCAATAATAATAATAATAATAATTATTATTATTATAACAACACCAGCAACAACAACAATAATAATATCCAACGCAAAATACTTTCTACGTAATCTCAAGTTTTATAACAAACACATAATTTTCTTATGGTTTCTTAAACATTCTCTAGAACGACACTATGTGCAAAACCAAATATATGACACCCTAAGCATAACACCAACTTAAACTTCCAACTTTTTTGTCTCTTGAGGTTTCTGGGTGAGACTTGGAGCCAACTTGTACAAATTGTAATGCAAAAGTCAAACATAAAATAACGACAGACCAAATAGATAAAGGAATGGACAAATATGTAAAATATTAAAATAAAATATTAAGCTAATGGAGGACTGGAAGGAAACGGTAATTACCATTCCATTACCAGCGTTATTGAGAGTCTTATAAAATCGCTTCACAGACAATTTGATGTGTACGACATAAAAGCCTTTCCGTGACCGCTCAAGCAGCGGCTAGAAATAGCAGCCAAATCTTCCTCAAATTCCTTCCAGCATAAAATTATATATATATATATATTATATATATATATATATATATATATATATATATATATATATATATATATATATATACTTTATTTAAAGCAGCAGAAAATTCAACAAAACCTGTTACTCTAAGTTTCCCGTTGCCGTTCGTCGGACAGTTTTTGACGAACGGCAACGGGAAACTTAGAGTAACAGGTTTTGTTGAATTTTCTGCTGCTTTAAATAAAGCATATTACTCTACCACTGGTATTTGAATACTCTTTTTTCCACCTTGTTTCACATTTATGTGTTTACTCCGGTATATATATATATATATATATATATAGCATACAGAAATGGGACAAGAATGCAAAACATCCAAACAGTTAGGTGATACAAAAAAGGGACAGCAAAACATCCAGACAGGCGACACAAAGAAAACAAGGACGGCTCATTCGGAGTTTTCTTTCCTCAGTCGAGTTCCAGATTATCTTTGCAATTTCGGCTGGTTATACTCGATATTACTCCAATCTGGCCAGCCCCAAGGAAAAACTAAGCTAAGAGTACTAGATTCCTTGGAAGAAAGCAGCAAATGTATACGAAAACAAGGACGGGAAAAAAACGGAGAACTGGTACACAAATACAAATAACAGGGCATTAACAACATGTTTCTTTCGACAAGGACGAATTAAATTAAGCTGCTGTGTGTGGAAGTAAAGCCTTGTGGCAAGATTTCCAGGCAATGTAGATGTTGCACGGATGGTAGTCGAACCAAGAAAGAAAGGTCAGAGGGGTAGAAGAATTAAGGAGGGGCGAGAAAAATTCTCCTCCTCCCATCCTACTCATACCAAGCTCTCCATCCTCTACTCCCAATTCCTCCGTCTGCGCAGGCTCTGCAGTAATAACCATGACTTTGAGACTCAGTCTCAACTCATGGCTTACCACTTCATCCTTCATGGATATCCCCTCACCACTATCCACACAGCTCTTGCCAGAGTCCGTTCCGTGGACCGTGCCTCTGCTCTCTCTCAACGCACTCCACCCCGCCGTTGTCCGTCTCCCGTTTCCCCTCACCTACCACCCCTCCAACGCACCATTCTCTGAGCCTTCTGGCAACTCCTGTCCGACCCCTCCACCTCGCAGATCTGCCCCAACTTACCCCTTCTCTCCTTCAAACGCGCATAGAACCTGCGTGACCTCCTGATCAAGTTGGTAAGGACACAACAAACAGATGATGAAATTTTGGCAGTGATCCAGGAATTTTTATGGATTCTTGAAGGATTGTTCATCTGTTATATCTACTTTACATGAAGTATTACAATGTTACGTTCTTTGATTATCTCCCTTAATAACACGATCATCGTTACCACGTAACCTATGATGGCGTTGCTGTTTCTAAAGTTTATTTTCATTTCTCTATTAGTAATTTTACTTGCGTATCTATCTTAAAATGAGCTGCTTGGCGGAGGTCTGCGGTGGATGACATGACAAGCCTTGACTATTGGGATCGACTCAAAAAGCTCAGGTTTTGCTCCGTCCACCGCCGCTATGAGCTCTATATCATCTGTATGATGTGAAAATATTCCATCAACATTGCTCATCTTTAAAATTCGTCAGAGGCTTGGGCCCCGTGCCATCCGCCCACTACAGAAATGTTCGTGTCGTATCACAACACTATGACAGAACTATTTCACCTCAATTGGCCCTACTCTCTTCAACATTGTGCCAGACACACATAAAGGAAGAAAGTGATTTCACAGCATTCAAACGATCCCTAGATGATTACCCCCAACAAATACCAGATAAACCAACCACACCTAGATATGTCTCTGAAAACAATAACCCTCCGCTTGTATGGGTGACGGTTCCCCAGAGCTGGCTGTGTATCTCTTCCAAGTGGTGCTATTAAATTAGACATGGCCTGAGTCAACTTCGGCCGAAACTTATCTAAGTAATCTAATCTATGCTGTAACCTTTTAATCAAAGCATGACATCGTTGGTAGAGGCTGATATCTTAACATTTCTGATGGCCTTAAGTATAAAAGAAAATTATCAAAGATTTATATAAAACTACATTAGGAGTATGTCTATAAGCTCTTGTGTTTAGACCTGCGTTTTAATAAAGCACTCCGAAATTAGAAATATCAAAACTCTGCAACAATCTCAGTCCCATGAATATCGGATAATGGATTTTCAACTGTGTAAAGAAACTAATTGTGGTTATCGTAGTTTTGACGATGATTGTGGTGAAAAGCAGAAACAGCGTTGATGATGACGATGATCTAGATAAGTATGGGAGGAGGATAAAATAGTATCTTTGTTATGTTTTTGCTGGTGTTGGTTTGGGAAATTGGGCGATTTTCAGCATGCGCGTATATGAGTGTAAATGAGCTGCTTGGCGGAGGTATGTGCTTTCAGAGTTCTTTTCTAGCTACAAGAGTGAAAAAGAGAAAGCACCTTTTGACGTAAAGGGATGCAAACTCGATGCACCACTTTACACTAAGAGGAATATGCATTCACACGAATATACACTCACACATTCACATACATACATGAACCTTTGGTTCACCTTTTCTAGAACCTCCCCGGCCTCCGGTTGAGCAGTGCCCTCCCCAAATGAAGCTGTTCAGACATCTATGCAGCGATCGAATCCCATTGCTGTCCTGGGCGACGAGGAGACGACTTTATATCTAACATGGGTTGCCACGTGCAGGTCACTAATTACATGCTTCAAACCCGTCAGGTTTGCATGCTTCGCCACCTTCCCATCGCCGTAGGACTTCTGAATAAAAAAAAATATATAAACAGGAGTGGCCGTGTATTAAGTAGCTTGCTTACCAACCACATGGTTCCAGGATCAGTCCCACTCCGTGGCACCTTGGGCAAGCGTCTTCTGCTATAGCCTCGGGCCAATCAAAGCCTTGTGAGTGGATCTGGTAAACGGAAACCGAATGATGCCCGTCGTGTGTGTGTGTGTGGTGTGTGTGTGTGTGTGTGTGTGTGTGTAATATAGACTTTCACTAACACGATTATGGCTGAAACTAACGTCACCACCGATGAAAACAGAACTACTTCACCAGTAAGTTATTTACAAGTCAATTTTGTGAGTAGAACAGTAAAAATCTGAAAGACTTTTCTCAAGTTCCTGATGGGAATTTTTCTGTGTTAACTACATCACAAGGATGAAGCCTTGTGTCTTTGTTGGAAATCGGGTCCCTCCTCAGTGGAAGATTTATAATAATTAAAAAACAGAAAAGACATACATACAAATATACACACAAATACATACGTACTCATACAGTCATACACTCATAAAATATATATATATATATATATATATATATATATACAGACACACCTACACATATACAAACACACGAACACATACGTATACATATATATATATATATATATATATATATATATATATATATATATATATATATTATATATATATATATATATATATATATATACATGCATATGACGAGCTTCAGTGTAATTTCCGCTTACTAAAGTCCATCGAAGACGTTAGTCACCCCTAGGTTACAAGACTACTGCAGAAGGCCCTTGCTCTGGTGCTTCACTGTAGGATCGAACATGAATCTATGTGGTGGGAAAGAGAGTATATTAACTGCGTAGCTATGCCTGCGACTTATTCCCGAAAGTAGCTATATGTATGTACGTGTACGTGTGAGTATACACACACTTTATCACGCACATTGTCTTTGTTATGCTATGGAATATATTTACATATCGGTAGTATACACTATTTTCTTGTACCAACGAATCAGAATATACTTTCAATGCCGCTTCTAGCAGTTTATATATGTCAGTACATGAACTGCATTAAGATTATTGGTTGTTTTTGATGTGCAGGCACAACGTTTGGCTGTCTAATGTTTATTTATGGCTTTTATTGGCATTAACGTTTTGCGGTCAAATTTAACATATTGTGTGACGTGTTTATGTAATCATTTGTGTTGTGCAATGTAATAGTATTTTTATTAGCTTTTATTAATAGTGATATGGAACAAGGGCGTTGAATGCAGTCTTGTGTACATGATGGTTGGTATCGGTGTCTAGTTATTGCGAATAGGTAAAGGAAAACGTTCCTTCTTGTTTTTTAAAGTACATGTTGACTTCTTTCTGATATAGACTTCAGTAAAAAGAGCCTTCTTAATGGGTATTATAACTACACAAAGAAATATGTATTTCTTTACTGCCCACAGGGGGCTAAACATAGAGGGGGCAAACAAGGACAGACAAAGGGAATAAGTTGATTACATCAACCCCAGTGCGTAACTGGTACTTAATTTATCGACCCCGAAAGGATGATAGGCAAAGTCGACCTCGGCGGAATTTGAACTCAGAACGTAACGACAGACGAAATACCGGGAAATATGGTTACCCTATCATAAATACCATCGTACGATTATGGTATCATTCAACAAGAAATTGAATGAATGGCACAAATGAAATGGTGACAGAGACAAGTACTAAACAACAGAAATAAGTGAGCTTGTAACAAAGACTTAATTGCAATTCCATTTAAGTGATATATAAACCAATTGGATAGAATTCTTCGTGATTCTTAAAATCGGCAGCAAGATCTATAATTTTCAGCGAGATGCGACAACCGACTATTGGGACTCGTATTTTGAATTTTTTTTTTTTTTTGTTTGATCGGTATTCAAGCTACGATAACCATGTATTTTTCTGGCATATTCTACGATAACCATGTGTTTTTTTTTCTTGTATATTCATCCCATAATCTAAAATATCTAAATTGGAAAGAGATTTAGCTGTTAAGTTTAAGAAGGAGCGCAACTGCATAAAGCAGCTGTGCTCTGACTACTGAGTTCACCTTGCCAGCTTCTGCTGTGACCGCCATCACAATCAATAGGCATACAGAAATATACCGGTTATTAGAGAAAATACACATCTAGGTTAACTATACCACATACTGGTCATTCCTGAATGACGGAAGGCCATATGTGTAGCAACAGCATCCGGTTCCTTGCCATACTTCCAGAAAGAGTCAGAAGTGGTTGTCGGGGAATTTCTAATTCATCAGCCCCAATTACTGGACTCCTAATTCCTCCGATCGTGATCTCATGAGTGGGGTGCGGTTTAAAAAGACACCAACCGCTCTGCCTGCAACATCAGGGACGAGCTGATAGTCAAGGTTAAGGGGATGTTAGAAGATCTTCCCAGGGACGCAGTGAAGAACACATGCGCCAGGTTCCAGAACCTTCTTGAGGTCGTGGTGGAACCTGCGGGCAACTACTATGATTAAACTACTATCTCCCAGCCATAATCGAGTTAATATCTTTTGATTTTTTTAAAAGTATTTTTATTTTTTGATAGGATATTAAGTTTTCCTTTCCTTCTACGCAAACTGTTAAATTTAGTCTAATTTAGCCGTTACTTGTATACTTCTGGTAGTCACTTGTGAATGGGATGTCAACTACAAACGTAAGCACCTTCATCGAAGATATTCTCTGACTAATTTTGAACTAAAAAAAAAGTTGGTTTCAAATTCCAGAGAAAATGATAAAATGAAACGAAATGGATGTTTTAACTAGAAATATAAAGATTCTTTTCAGAGATAGCTCAAATTTCAAAATTTGTCTCTAAAAATATTCCAAAAGTAACGTGGGAAATTATTGATATACATAATGCTTACAAAAATATTTCTCTAGAAAGCAAGGAAATATTTTGTAAGTAAAAGCACTTAAGATCCATCATCAAATACTTTTAATAACTAATTTTGTAATTTGAGATTTAGTTTGAGAAATTTTTACAAGCCTATCCGTTTGATTCATTTATGGACTTTTGATTCATTTTATCAGTTGGCATATCATTTTATTTGATTTGATTTTAGCTCGCAGCCAGTGAGAAAATTGTCTTTGGTGAAGGTTTCTACTGGAAATCCCAAGTAGACAGCAGAAACATGCATATATGTCAGTTTTAGGAACTTTGTCTCTCTTTCTTTCTCTACATATAATAAGACAACGGGGATTTCAGAAATTCGTCAGAATTTGTCAGAATTCACGGATAATCAAGACTAACAGAATGTAAAAGAAAAAAAATTGGATTTAGTATTCCGTTATTCCAATTAGTATCCAGTTATGAGACTGGAGACTGGAGAATTAGTATTCACAACGTTATAAAATACAAAATGACAAAGCTTCATGTAAAACCAGACAATACTAAATAAAATTTTCCACTAAACTTTTATTTATGCCAAGCCATCAGGCTTGGCATAAATACTAATATAACCATTCCGGTTAAATAAATACATATAACGAGAGAGGATGGAACTCATACGATCATAGTGATAAATTATACAGCAAGCTGTCAGGCTATCAGATAAAACATTCAAGCGGAGGATTATGAAGACAAATTGTCATCTAAGTTCCAGTTCCCAGATCTATGGTTACTTGACAGGGTGGCTAACTGACAGGTTTAGGGAACTAAAGATCTGTTGTATAGATATATACTCGTGGAGATATATGTATACTTAAAGATGAGGTGGAAATTTTGAAAGAGATGACAGTCTACAGTTATATTCTTGGAAGTGTCATTCATAGGAGAAAGAAAAAGTAGAAAGAGAAAATTGAGATATAGTTAAGATTTTGAAAGGTGCAGAATAAAGCTTTAAGACCGATACTAGAATTATGGATCAGTATTATCGGATCATTTGAAGCTGAAAGTAAGTTATTAGTTAAGAAATAAAAAGCTAGTTATACATGGGCAAAAAATTCAACGGGAAGAATTAGGATGTGAGGGTCATTTTAAATAGAATTATCTGTGATAAAGTTGAAGTAGCACAAAGAATGGGAACACTATCTATAATACTATCAAAATTAAGTATATTACCTAAATGAAATTTTCAAGAAAGTTTTATGGATTTGGTAGGAACAGCATTCGTTAGGCTGATTAATTACATCTGACCTGCATCAGAGAATTTCAAGCTACCCCACCCACTTTGTATAGAAATGTAGTACGTATAATTGAGCGCAAGATGCTCCAAGGTGTCCTTTTATTATTAAAGGTATGAATGTGGTTCTGTATTTTAAATTGGAATTTACATATAATGGCACCAACGTAATAATGAACCTTATCACATGTTTTAACAGAATATTATAAACGAGAGTTAATCTTATTTGCTGCGAAGTAGGCTATCCCAATACGTAGATATACAGGGAGAAGTCTAGACGTCTGAGAGAGAGTTGATAGCGGTCATCCGAACGTGCAACATAACACTATTCTTATCTGCGAATTATCATTTGCCTATTTAGCGTTTGAATTTTTGTATGGGAACATGGCATATATTTCACCATGCGATTGATAGCATTCTTACTCATATGCATGCAGTTATAATAGTTAACATTTCCAAGATGAGCTATATTGCTACGTCTATACATTTGTGAATACAGCCCACTGTCCTAACGCTGTCATTATAATAGTTTGTTTGAGGAGAGAAAATCTCTTCGTTCGAGGAAAATCTGGAAACGCGTGCATACACACACACACATACAATCACAACACACACACACATACACAATCACAACACACACACACAATTACAAAACACATACACACATGCACGCATGTACATACAACGTATGGTGGACTCAGTTTCATGCTAAAATCCATGGGTAATGTAAGGGAAATTGCAATAAGTTAGCTACCGTGATGTGTGTATTTCGAAATCCCGTTCAATCTTGTTTCAACTCGTGTATTCTCATCTAAAATGGAGACAATTACCAACGCTTCCTTGTGGTATCTTGAGCAATTATGAACAATCCTTTTACATGAAACCAATGTTTGCTCTGTAAATCCACAAAGAAAAGATTAACTGTGTATGTGTGTGAAAGAAAATTTTCTTAAATCAAAAATTATTAATTGTTCTTTAAAATATTTAAAACACAGAATAACATGAACCTTTTAGAAGTTTTCATTTACAGGTTCCAGATCCGCGAAGTGTTTCGTGCAGTATACATGTCAAATTCATGAAAGCATATGCGGTGTGTGTGCGTGTGTATGTTCATGTATGCGCGGGTGTGCAAGATCGTGTGTGGTGATGGAGGCGTACGTGTTTATATGTCTGTGTCTGTCTGTGAACGTATCCGCCAATGTCCACTATTAACATAGCCAATTCACTGGATCTACCATAAGACAGAGAGAAGGATAGACGACTTTGTACAAATATTTGTATCTTATTGTACACATGCACACATATATTGATACTTATAGATAAATAGACATTCACTAGACAAAACTTTCCTCTCTACTCTCACCTTCCTCTTCAAGTGATACATGAAGAAGTTGATGAGAGATTGACCAGAGAAGAAAGTGTTTGTCTCTAGACTTTTCAGACGCGTCCACCATACACATTCTTTCGCCATAGCCACGAGTACGATGAAAATTGCTCTTCCTTCCCGTTTCAAAGAAGGAGGCGCCACAATATTCACGATAGACTCGGTTGAGAAACCGACTTGTCCCACACGCGATAGCAATCGTTCAACATAGGCCCACATGTCGGAAATGGTTGGACACTGTACCAGTGAGTGCAGGGCGGTTAGATAGATAGATAGAGAGAGAGAGAGAGAGAGAGAGAGAGAGAGAGATCTGTATTCATACATACACACACATATCTATATACACTGATGCATTTCACTTAATCGCACAAGAAAATGCCTGCAGTAAGTTCATCCAATAATTTATCTACGTTCACATATACACACACATGCGGACACAGGCACACACACACACACACACACACACACACACACACACACACACACACACACACATACATAAGCGCATGCGCTCAGATACATATCTATCTTTATCACTTCCTTTCCCTCCCCATGTTCCTGTTTCTCTCTCTCTCTCTCTCTCTCTCTCTCTCTCTCTCTCGTGCCTTCTCTCTACCTTTCCCTCTCTTTCTCTTTACGTAAGCATCTATATATTAAGACACACAACGACATTCAATCTACTCTTATCACTAACTGAATTACATGTATTCTTTATTATGTGCCGGATGTGATATAATCATCTTACAAGTAAGCAAGCTATTCTAGTACACACGAATAGATGTACTCAAGTAATTATCATGCCATGATTTCAATTTAATTTGGAATGTCATTGAATTTTCCACTGAGCCATCATTCGAAACCTCAAATGTCTTTCTGGTGTATTTTCTACTGTGATAAAAAGTTTTGTCGTCTACGTCGAATTTTGTTTTTATTTTATTTCATTTTCTCTCTTTACTCTCTTTTACTCTTTTACTTGTTTCAGTCATTTGACTGCGACCATGCTGGAGCACCGCCTTAAAATCGAGCAACTCGACCTCGGGACTTATTCTTTTGTGAGCCCACTACTTATTCTATCGGTCTCTTTTTGCCGAACCGCTAAGTAACGGGGACATAAACACACCAGCATCGGTTGTCAAGCAATGCTAGAGGGACAAACACAGACACACAAACACATACACATGCTTATATATATATACATATATACGACAGGCTTCTTTCAGTTTCCGTCTACCAAATCCACTCACAAGGCTTTGGTCAGCCCGAGGCTATAGTAGAAGACACTATCCCAAGGTGCCACGCAGTGGGACTGAACCCGGAACCATGTGGTTGGTAAACAAGCTACTTACCACACAGCCACTCCTGCGCCTATTCTGTGTTTTTTTTTTTTCATTTTTGAGTTTGGATAATGGGGTGAGGGGTAGGACTGCATGTAGATATGACTGTGTGGTTAAGAAGGACGCTTCTCAAACATACGGTTTGGAGTTCAATCCCAGAGCGTAGCATCATGGAGAGTATTCTAGTACAGCACCGGGCCGAATAATCCTTTCTACTGGAAACAAACCGGTTTCAAATTTGGAGGAAACATCGACCCCAGTGCGTGACTGGTACTTATTTCACCGACCCCGAAATGATGAAAAGCAAAGTCGACCTCGACGGAATTTGAACTCAGAACGTAGTGATGGACTTGTCGCCCGGCGTGCTAACGATTCTTATTACTTTATTGCCCACAAGGGCTAAACATAGAGGGGACAAACAAGGACAGACAAAGAGTTTAAGTCGATTATATCGACCCCAGTGCGTAACTGGTACTTAATCTATCGACCCCGAAAGGATGAATGGCAAAGTCGACCTCGGCGGAATTTGAACTCAGAACGTAACGGCAGACGAAATACCGCTAAGCACTTCGCCCGGCGTGCTAACGTTTCTGCCTGCTCACTACTTTACCGGGCCGAATAATGCCTTTTAGGTGAATTTGGTAGACGAAATATACATTCACCATAAATACACGTCGTGCTGAAATCAGCACGATGTATATTTATGGTGAATGTACATTGTAATGTGATGATTGACGATTTAAAGTATATTCTCACCATATTGGCATAGAAATGTTTTTTTCTTTTGCCCTTGTTTATAAATTGCATATATATATATATATATATATATATATATATATAGAGAGAGAGAGAGAGAGAGAGAGTGAGGGAGAGAGACAGAAAGAGACAGGCAGACAGACAGAGACAGAAACAGAGAGAGAGAGATACATATATTTATATAAAGATACACACACACATATACATACATACATACATACATACATACATGCATACATACGTACGTACATACATACATACATACATACATACATACATACATACACACATACACACATACATACATACATACATGCATACATACATACATACATACATACATACATACATACATACATACATACATACGAACAAATTTTAAGAAACATGATAGCGCAGGCCGAAGGAAAGAAAACATAAGCCTAATGAGAAGGTGACTTGATTGTGGGAAAGCCTTTGACTTTATTCCTCCATTGATGGCTGTTGAAATCTCTGCACTTGGCAAAATTACCTACTTCCTTAGTTGATGTCGTCGAGGGATTCACAAAGGACTTGGCAATAATTCTCATTATTACAACTGAGGGCAGATCGATCGTCTCCAATGTTATAAATATTTTGAAGGGAATATTCCAAAGATATAGTATTTCAATACTTGTTTCTTTTATCATTAAATCCAACATAATATCTTTTACAAAATTCCAATGGCTACATACTATAGTCTGCAAGAGATATCCGTGAATCCCCATAATTTTCTTAAAGATCAATGCTAAAAATGTTTACGATGCCGTTGGTAACATTTTCAGCTGACATAGGAATAGAATTTGTCCAAAAGAAGTCTGTGTATTTGATTGTTGAATGCAGGAAGTCTTTTCCAAATCCAAAACCAAGGGCTTCTCTATCTCTCCTGTTCCACACAAAGGATTACTACAAACATTTAGGTTTGTTGAAAATATATCATACGAAGGTGCTGTGAATATAGATAGAGATCCGAGAATATTACACCAGACTTAGAAAAGCATGGCAGTTTGTACTTTAATCTTGCAACAAGACCATACCCACAATGCATTTGCAGTTCCAGTGCTAATGCCAACATGTGGGATACTTGACCGGTTTGTGGAAGAAATCGTCTCAACAAACAATTAAAACCCGCAAAATTCTAACATCAACCAGAAACTTCCATAGAAGCTGTGATGTCGATAGGCACTACATAAGAGATGAAAGGGGTAAGGTTTTGAGATCAGTGCAGACAGTATCACTCAGGCAACACTGCTAAACAACAGCAGCAGAAATAAATATACAACCCTAATACTGAAAATTGAAGAGTACAACATCCAACGAGTCGGCAGCAAACTCCTTATGAAGTACTTTCTTCTTGGCGACCTTCCATACAACAGGAAAACAGTTAGACTAATAGGAAGATCTGATTGTGAAACACTCATCGAACTAAAAAAGGGCTTTGCACGGACGTATTTAACCAAGACTTGAAGGTGGCACTAATATCGACAAGAGGTGCAGACTTTCTTATGTCTAATGAACAAAAGAGAGAGGGAAGCCCATGTAACCGAAAATGCAACCGAAAATTTCGATTATGTCACATTTCTGTGCAAGACATCATACATGTGACCATCAGCTGCTCGAAATTGCCAACAAGGTATCACCACCCAATGAATATGATGTTCTTACCATCTGAAAAAAAAAAGCAATTGTCCTGAAATAAATATTGAGAACTCTGTTAAATACTTGCATAAACACATCAACAAGAAATATTGGTGAAACATTCCCATAAAAACTTCTTCCAATTCTAAACATAAATAACGGAATTTAATTGTTTACAACAGACAAGAAAATGTATGTACCGCCATAGAGGTCAGCTGCTCTGCTGATGTGAACATTGAAGAGAAACAAGATAACTGAAAAGTCGAGGACATTCAGAAAAGAATCAGGCAGCTAACACATATATTACAAATGCGATCTGTAAGCAGAATATTAAATATTCCAAGGATTTTCTCAAGCTCAATATGCGACATTTAATTTATTATCTGCATTCCATCGACGGAGTTTTGTAGCTGTTAGAAACCAGCTCCTTCCCACCAGGAAGACTTCAAATATTTGAAAATAGAAAACATACATACATACATACATACATACATACATACATACATACATACATACATACATACATGTTCGGTTGTGGAAATCAGCTGCCTCCCGGACACGAATGTTGTCAGAAAAATACAAGAGAAAAAAGAAGATACTTTCCTTAACAACCGTGTGTGTCAAAATTTACACTAAAATTAAAAGGAGAAAGAGAACAAGAGGTAGGTAGGTAGCTAGCTAGCTAGATAGATAGATAGATAGATAGATAGATAGATAGATAGATAGATAGATAGATAGATAGATAGATAGATAGATAGATAGATAGATAGATAGATAGATAGATAGATAGATAGATAGATAGATATCATTAAAAATATAGTATTCTTCGTAGAACATAGCTGTGCATTTTGGTTAAGTATTTATGTACACTAGTGTACTTTCCTAGCTGGTTTATAGTATTGTAATTTTTGTGTTTTTAACATTTTTGATAATCATCTTTAGAAATCGCTTTGTTTCCAATTCATAGAAACCCTGAAAAGTTTTTTTGAATGAAGATCTTGACAGATATAAAGTGTTTGGGTTATAAGTTTAATTTATAAATGTTCAGATTTAACATTTCTAAAAATATTGAAAAGACAGGGGCGTGAGTATTACTATACTGAATTTTCTTCATTTTTCCTAAAGAAAAATGTAATTTATTCGATGAACAGTTGCAGACATCTGCGTGATCTTATAAACGAAATTAGCTTTATTTTAAGTTTAATCGTGTTCGATGACAGCAAAAATTTAGTACGAATATCGTGATAAATATACTAGACAATATTTTCTGAGCGCAGAAGCTATTTAGAAGATAATAACACTATCTTTATACCTTTATGACGGTATGTATAAATGTGTGATAGGCAGCGAGCTGGCAGAACCGTTAGCACGCCGGCCGAAATGCGTAGCCGTATTTCGTCTGCCATTACGTTCTGAGTTCAAATTCCGCCGAGGTCGACTTTGCCTTTCATCCTTTCGGGGGCGATTAAATAAGTACCAGTTACGCACTGGGGTCGATATAATCGACTTAATCAGTTTGTCTGTCCTTCTTTGTCCTCTCTGTGTTTAGCCCCCTGTGGGTAGTAAAGAAATAGGTATGTATAAATGTGTAAGTTTGTCTGCTTGTCTCTCTGTCGGTCTCCTTCTCCATAACATTCGAAGCTTGTCGAACACTATCACACAAAAATTCTTTCTGTTCTTTCAACTTCATTTGAACCTCGATATATGTCCGACATCAGCCAGTTTCTATTTCTATAACCGATTTCTGCTTTAACTTTGATTTTTATCAAATGTGTGTATATCTTGCCAACTTTTGTTTTTATTACCAATTTCTGTTTTGACTTTGGTTTTTATTAAATGTTCGTATATTTTGACTCATCTTGATCATCAACGTGAGTGATAGAGCCTTCCAAATAATGCTCGACTGTGCTTTACACACTCCACCTAAAATTAATAACTGAGCTAAAAATTTCACACAATGAAATGCATTGTTAAAGCAGTTTCAGTTATTTTCGTGCTGTCATTTTATGTTCATTTCCATTCTCAATCTATTGATTTTATTACCGAGTCTACCTCCTTCAAGCACAAACTGACATTAAAATCACCAAGTATTCATTTATCTATATTATTTTCTAAACATAATTTCAAAATCACCTGCCAATTTTGCTCTTTTCCATGACTAGAGCTAACTGAAACATCTAGAAGGAATTTGACAACTTATTCTTCAACACAATAATTATTACAAAATCTAATCAACTCAAGGAACTAAAGCCACATCACTGCAGACTCTTATCTATTGCTAATTTTGTTGCTTTACTAGTTCCCTAATTAAGTTAAGTACATTACTAAAATCATTAAACTCTCGATAACACAGACGCCTCAACCTTTGACGAACTTTGCTAACACCCTATGTAAAACTTGAATGAAGAAACTGGTGATTTCCTCCAATGACCATAAGTTTGTGCAAGACTGCTATAGACTATGTTAATTACTTAGTTGGCAGCTGTTACTCATGCTACTTAATAAATGATAAAATATTATTGTTGTATTTTTCGTTACAGCAATTTCAAGATCACTGTTTAGAAATTTGGAATAAAACATTAACACTAAAGCATATTTAACAAATATTAGGAATGTTGCGAAGAAAAGTACACTTAAACCATTGCCTTAAATATACTTAATTTAAATATTGTAATATTAAATGGAAACCATATCCTTAGGTGAATATCTACATTAATGCTTTACTGACAATTTACTCTATTAAGTTTCAGTATCACAGGTACCTTAGGGAAGTAGCATACTAATAAAATTAAAGGGAAGTACAGAGACGAACAAATTTCTAAGATTTCCAAAAACCTATTTATTTCATGTGTATTCCCAAACCATGCATTATTTCAGGTCACATAGAATGACTTTCATTCAAAAGCTTAATTGGATCCCTTATATTATCAAATCTGTCAGTAACAATTTGATATATTATTCTACTTACTTTCTCTTCCAGAACCTCTAGGCTAACATATTCAAATATAATACAGCCCCTAACACTCTGAATGCTTTGAAATTAATCTGCAACACTAAACAATTATAGCCTATTCTGATAGACTATTAGCGTACTTAAAATGCAAATATTTTCCATAAAACAGGATTAATATTTTTCCCTAATCCAATTACAGCCGTGAGTTCTGAAAATATCTCTGTCACACGAATCTCCATTAATGTAGACAAATAGAAGAACGTTTTCTCAAAATCCAACACATTTTCTTTGATATTTTTGTGTAGTTTCAACTTTTCATCTCCAAAAGTATATATATATATATAAAAATGTGTTAGCTTTTTATCAACTGCACCATTTTCTTAAGTACTTTTCTGTTATATCATCCTTGGTTCAACTGGGGATATTGCCAGGGAATAAAATTCACATAAACCCTTGTCAAGATTAGCAGTTAACTATCAGTCAATTGTGCAATAACCCGCACGTCTTCAAGCACCCACTTAAAAAATTGTAACAATTTTAGTAATTGGATTTCCTTGCCCGCTTACAAAGAAGCTTTGTGCTTCATGATGCTAATGATGGCATCTTTACCTGATACAACAGTCTATCCTGACGGCCATATGAAATTTATCAGGACTGAAATTAACTACAATTTTAATACTTACCAAGCCATTTCAAAAATAGTATTCTGAGAATTCTTTATTGAATTACGGGGGGATGGGGGATGTCTAACCTGTCACGATATGAATTACAGTAAGAAAAAATAAGTCCATCTGAATTGCTGGTGCCAAATAATAATAATATCTAGCTGGATCCTTGTTTATTCCACGAAGTGGGTAACCTCTACACCATTCTTATTATATTTTATGCTTAAAAAATAATTTCCGCTGCTACGAAAAAGTATTATTTCATGTGAAATGCTACGATACTTTCTGGTGTGTACGTTAGTGTTAGAAAATACTTGATGTATTTTTGGTGAAGAATTGTTCCTAATGTAGTCTAACTGTAGCTACATCAATTTCTGTTCGAACATCATTAAATAAGAAGGCAATAATTTAATACCATATACTCTCTTTACTCTCTCTTTTACTTGTTTCAGTCATTTTGACTGCGGCCATGCTGGAGCACCGCCTTTAGTCGAGCAAATCGACCCTCGGGACTCATTCTTTGTAAGCCCAGTACTTATTCTATCGGTCTCTTTTGCCGAACCGCTAATGACGGGGACGTAAACACACCAGTATCGGTTGTCAAGCAATGCTAGGGGGACAAACACACACACACAAACACACACACATACACATATATATATATATATATATATATATATATATATATATATAATATATATATATATATAATATATATATATATATACATATATACGACAGGCTTCTTTTAAGTTTCCGTCTACCAAATCCACTCACAAGGCATTGGTCGGCCCGAGGCTATAGCAGAAGACACTTGCCCAAGATGCCACGCAGTGAGACTGAACCCAGAACCATGTGGTTGGTTAGCAAGCTACTTACCACACAGCCACTCCACTAATATTTTTTATTTGTTTTTTTATTCATTTTTAACCAAATGAATCGACTCCAGTACTTAATCGTTTTTAAGCCTGGTACTTATTCCAAAGGTGTCTTTTGTCGAACCGCAACGTTACGTGGACGTAAACACTAATATCGGTTGTTAATCAGTGGGTGCGGAAGACAAACACACACGCACACACGCACGCACACACACATGCACGCACGCACACACACACACACACACACACACACACACACACACACACACACACACACACACCACACACACATATATATATATATATATATATATATGCGAGTGAGTAAACAAACGACAGAAGGGCACTCAACACATTTATTGGGAGTTACATATTTTGATCAAAACAGTTTGATTCAAACTCTTTGGTACTCTGAGTTTCAAGCATGTCGCTAGTCTTCTATCATCGGAGTGTGAATGGAAGTTCGACTGAAGAGAGTCAATGTTACTACTGGGCGTTAGCCTGCGATTGGTCGAGAGAGGTCACACTGTATCACAGTATGACGTTGGTATTTTAGCGACAACAATTACTTGGAAACTACCGCTTGGTGAACAGGAAATCTACCACAGGAAATCGGTTGCGTGGTTGGGGGAAGTAGCATGGGAAGGTAGATATGGGAGTATATATTTATACATACGTACATGTATATGACCATATATCTGCGTGTATGTGTGCATAGATGTACATTCATGCATCCCTGCGCGCGCGTGCACACATACACACACATACGGACATGTGCGCACACACATAGATAGATAGATAGATAGATAGATAGATAGATAGATAGATCTGTGTGTGTCTGCGTGCGTGTGTTTCTTTGTGTTTGTGTTTTCCCCCACCACCGCTTGACAAACAATGTTGGTGTGTTTACGTCCCCATAACTTAGCGGTCCAGCAAAAGAGAACGATAGAATAAGTACCAGTCTTAAGAAATAATATCAATGATAATATTAAACACTGGGGTTCATTCTTTGCACTGAAATTCTTCAGGGCGATGCCCTGTCATGGCCGCAGTATAAAAACTAAAACAGGAGTGGCTGTGTGGTAAGTAACTTGCTTACCAACCACATGGTTCCGGGTTCAGTCCCACTGCATGGCATCTTGGGTAAGTGTCTTCTACTATAGCCTCGGGCCGACCAATGCCTTGTGAGTGGATTTGGTAGACGGAAACTGAAAGAAGCCTGTCGTATATATATATATATATGTGTATGTGTGTGTGTGTTTGTCCCCCTAGCATTGCTTGACAACCGATGCTGGTGTGTTTATGTCCCCGTTACTTAGCGGTTCGGCAAAAGAAACCGATAGAATAAGTACTGGGCTTACAAAAAGAATAAGTCCCGGGGTCGATTTGCTCGATTAAAGGCGGTGCTCCAGCATGGCCGCAGTCAAATGACTGAAACAAGTAAAAGAGTAAAAGAGAGAGTAACTAGTTTCTATATTTGCTGCCCATCTTGTATTTCCCACATTGAAAATTATGTCCTTGTGCTTACTTTAGAAATAATTATTATTTTCAGGTGGTAACTTCTGCGAAAGTACATTTGATGGATACCTTTGCTGGAACCCAACAAAGGCAGGAGAACGTGTTTCCCAGCCATGTCCTCTCAACCACGCAGGTAAAAACGATTATTTTTTTTTTCATCTCTATTTTTGTTAAACTATTTTTAGCTCCATAACGATTGTTTTAATACAATGAAATGCATGAAAATGTCAAGGATGTAATTTATATCTTAACACAACTTCACTAATACCGGAAATAACAGAGAGGTACAAATAGAATTTCTTCACTGAATGACAGTGTCTGTAAAAAGTCAGTTCCTCTCTTGTCTGATAAATTATCAATGTTTGTAATTGTGTGAAGGATGGTATTCTATAGCCCTTTCATAATTAACATAGCATTAACATATTTAATGCAAGCAACATTATAATAACATGGTAAAGAGAGCAAACATTGGTTATTATTAGATATTTTCATTTTACGACAACCACTGGAAACAACTCCGAACATGTTTTGGCTTCATTATGAATTTCACCAATCGCACTTACCAAAGTCATGATAGGAGGATCCCTTAAGGAATGTACTAGACTGTTTGGTAGAATGTTTATACACTAAACACTAAATAATTCTGATGCGCTTTCTGCTTGAAAAACAATATTAGCCAATGACAAATATGTTCATTGAAACTTCAGTTCTCTCCCCTTTCAACCTAAATAACCTTACACTTTGTTGTGCCTATAAATATATATTTCTTTATTGCCCACAAGGGGTTAAACATAGAGGGGACAAACAAGGACAGACAAACGGATTAAGTCGATTACATCGACTCCAGTGCGTAACTGGTACGAAATTCCGCCGAGGTCGACTTTGCCTTTCATCCTTTCGGGATCGATTAAATAAGTACCAGTTACGCACTGGGGTCGATATAATCGACTTAATCCGTTTGTCTGTCCTTATTTGTCCTCTCTGTGTTTAGCCCCTTGTGGGTAGTAAAGAAATAGGTATTTCGTCTGCCGTTACGTTCTGAGTTCAAATTCCACCCAGGTCGACTATGCCTTTCATCCTTTTGGGGTCGATTAAATAAGTACCAGTTGAGTACTGGGGTCGACGTAATCGACTACCCCACTACCCAAAATTTAAGGCCTTGTGCCTATAGTAGCAAGGATTGTTGTTGTTCAGTAGTCTTATTTTTATCACGTGCTTTCACTGCATTACCAAGCTCAGCTCTGTGTGCCTTGGGTATCTGCTGTGGTTTGTCGTTGTGCTCTTATTTTCACTGTATTGAAAATGCTTTACGTTGGATGTGCGCGATGCCTAATAGTGTTATTTTCTGTATGTTATATACATTCGTAAGACCAGGTGTTTTTTGTTATGTATTTGTCTGAATGTTTTTTAATCATACCTAATGCACCTATTATAATAGGAATTGTTTGTTTTTAAGTTCCACATTCGAGTTGCCTCTATTGCCAGATCTTTGTATTTTGAAAGTTTCTCTGTTTCTTTTAGAGATACATTGTCATTGGTTGGTATTGATACATCGATTAGAAAGCATTTTCTTTCTTTATGATCTCTGATAATTATATTCGGTCTATCTACCTTGATTTCTCAATCTGTGTATATTGGCATATCCCAGAATATGGTTGCTTTGTCATTTTCTGAGACCCTTTCTAGAGTGTGCCTATACCATCTATTTTCTGTTGTCATTCCATAGTGTTACCATAGCTTCCAATGTATGTTGCTCCCAACTCTGTCATGTCTATAAATATGTTCCTTCTTAGCCAGGACTGGGCAGCCAGTGACAATATTGTTTATTGTTTCTTCTCCATCACCACATATTCTACAGTTACTTGTAGTTGTTTTTTTTTTCCATTATGTGTTTTTGGAGATCTCTGGTGGGGATACTTTGATCTTAAAAATCCAGAATCTGCCTTGGGTCCTGAACTTCTCAGCCACTGTTGGGATTTTATTTTGCCTATTTCTTTTCTGTTTTCCCAATATTTAGTGCGTAAGGGCTTTCCTTACCATCGTTTTATCTTGATACTTTGTTGTTCTAGTTTTAGTCTGCATTTCAGCTTTTTTTGTAGCTTTTGTTATTTCTTTTTTTCTCTTCGTAGTTGTCAGGTATCATGACTTCTTTCTTGTATTTTTCAGCTTACTAAAAGACAAAAAAACAGTTTCCTTCGTTTTTCTCGTGTTTTGAGGCTATTTGTACATGTTTTCGTTGCTTCTGAATTAAGTATTTCTGTAATCCTATGATGGATATTTTATAATAATTTTCTATCTGTAAAAGGCCTCTACCACCTTCAATTCGTTGTATATAAAACCTTTCTATGTCAGATCTTGAGTGGTGCATCCTACATTTTGTCATTATTTTGCTTGCTTTCCTGTTTAATTTGGTTAGTTCATTTAGAGTCCAATTAAGGATAGTGTAGCTACAACTTATAACTGGGACGGCTAGAGTGTTGATACCTATTATCTTGTTTTCGCATTGAGCTCTGTTATAAGTATTAATCTAACTCGCCTATAATATTACTTCATTATCTTCTCTTTCACTTGTGTGTGTTGTATCGTATCTAACTCATTGATTCCTAAATATCTGTATGTCTGGCTTTGATCTAACTCTCTTATTTGATTCGCTTTATCTAATGTGATATTGTTACTCTTAACTAGTTTTCCCCTTTTCAAAGTTGCTTTAGCACCTTTTTCCAAGCCAAATTTTTATTTCTTTGGTATATCCATGCTCTGTCTATAGTAACGTTTCCAGCTGTTTGCAGCATACAGATTTAGATCATCCCTATACAAGAGATGGTTAATTTTTTTTAGCGTAGCAGTTGTATCCACATCCAGTTCTGTTTAGCATGTCAAATAAAGGTGTCAAGAGAGCGTGTTTCCCTGGAATATCACTCTTCTAATGGCTTTAGTTTTTTATGAATCCCTCTTGTCTGGAGCTGTAACGCTGTTTGCCATTTATTCATAAAATGTTTTTTTTTTAATATTTGCCATTTATTCATAAAATGCTTTTTTTAATATTTTATGATTATTGGTGTTACCTTGTTTATGGCTAGTGCTACCAGAATCCATATGTGTGGAGAATACTGTCAAAAGTCCTTTGATAATTGATCCAAGCCATGCTTAGTCCCTTCTTTTTCTTTCGGCTGTCTTCAGTTATGCATCAATAAATGATCTTTACAGCCATATGAGGCCTTGGAGCACCCCTTCTGCTCTTCTGGAAACAGGTTGTTTTCTTCCAGATGTTTACCCATTCTCTTCGATATTATTGAAATGAAGGCTTTGTAAATTGTTGGAAGACAAATTATCGGTCTGTAGTTTTGTGGGTTTGCCGTTTCAGTGGATTTAGGAATTAGGATAGTTTTCCCTTCTGTGAGCCATTCGGGCGTTGTCTCTGACTCTACTAGTATCTCGTTGCATTTCAAGGCCATCCTTTTATGTACGCGTGTTTGATATTTTAACCAGAAATTGGGGATCTTGTCATACCCGGGTGCCTTCCAGTTGCTTAGTTTTTTCAGTGCCTGGGTGACTCCTTCCGCTGTTATAGAAGTCCAGAGTTGTTCAGGTGCTGTGTTTGTTATGTTTATAGATCTTTTCTGAGGTTGTTCCTTCGCTGCCCATATCTCTTTCCAGAATTCTTCCACTTCTTCTGCTGTTGGTGCTGCATTGATCTCTATTTTATTTTTGCCAAATTCTTGAAAGAATCTTTTTGGATTGGTGTTGAACTGTTTGCTTTGTTCAAAGAATCGTTGGCGTTTCTCATACCGGTGGATTCTTTATGCTTTGGAAAGGATATCTTGCTTTAGCTGTTCTTTTACCTCTGGTATACCTTGTACTGTAATTCTGTATTTCCATAGTATTTTTCTTCTCTTCTTGTTGCTTAGTAGTGCTGTTTGCCTACTAATTTCGCTAAGGGTTGACAGATCCTTACTTTTATTTTCTATATTTTTCTCGATACTATTTTTCCTCAGAGTTTGTTTAGATTGTGATACTCCTGTTTGGATGGGTTTGAGGGTGTATCTAGCTTCTGTTTTTAGCCACAGAAACTGTTCAATATATTATATCATTTAACCCGGTCATATTGACATTTGTTTCTGCTGCTATTAGTTCCGACGTCCAGGTTTATGTTATTTATTATTGATGCTGTCTTATCAACTTTAATTTTTGGGAGGTGCAATCGGTGGTCCATACTGAGATCTGTGGCTTTTAATTATTTGATTATACTCATTTTTAGAGCGTTTCTAGTTATTCCAGGTTTGTTCTGCATTCCTTCCCGTTTATATTTTTGTCTTCGATGTTCTGGTTTGGTGCATTTTGCTCATGATCAGGCATGCCTACGCTTTGAATTTGTTGTCTTTCGCTGCTTACTTCGTTTTTGTTGCACAGTTACACCTGTCTACGTATTTTACAGTCCTAGTGCTTATGACATTATTTGGCATTGTTCTGTGGTCACTATCTACGTTTTCCTGGTGTATTTTACCTTTAATGTTCTATAACAATTTCTGATTTTATTTTTAGAATATATCTCCTTATGTTGGCTAGTTTGTTAGAGTTCATCGATATATCCAAATCTAGGTTATTTTCCTTCACAGTTTTACATGTATACACTGTTGTTTTCGTTCTGTGGGTAGAGCACTGATGTGGAATAAGGGTGTAGGATAGAAAAATATTTTCTCGTGTCCATTTATGCTTTTTTGATTTTATTTTCGGGACGTGAAGAATAACGTCCGGCCATTATTTTGATGGTCATCACTTTCGTAGAGTACCGGTCCGTTCATTTCTGGTTTTAAATAGTTTTGCACGTGTAATTTTTCGTACATTTTTTGTGTAATAATTTTAAAATACGCATTTCCTGTTTGTTATCCTTCGGTTGAATAATACGGGTATTATGTATTTTCGTTTTTCAGTCTGTGTGTGTGTGTGTGCGCGCGCGTGATGGTTGGGGACGGAGACAGTTTGTTGTTGAGTTGAGCTGTAATGTTTTGAGCGAGTTTACACGTGTTGTGCAAGTTACAATCATTTCATTTGGAAAATAGAGATAAATTTTAATGAGTATTACTTACTCCAACACTTTGTCAGATATTTTAGGTTCCGTTTGTTATTTTATTCCCGATATTTTGGGGATAGATTTTGGAGCAGTGTTTTAGCGCTCTCACGTGTTAAACGTCCCCGGTGTCTTCTTTATTTTTATTATTATTATTATTATATGTTTGACTTTTACTTTATATTTGTACAAGTTGGCTCCAAGTCTCACTCAGAGACCTCAAGAGACAACAGGTTGGAAGTTCGTGATGTTGTTATGCCTAGTGTGCCATATATTTGGTTTTGTATTTAGTGTTGTACTAGTGAATGTCTAAAAAAAAAACGAAAGTTACGTTTGTTTTAAAACTTGAGATTACATAGAAAGTATTTTGCGTAGGATATGAGCAGTTCCCATGAGCACTATCTTTTGAATTTCTGCCATTTTGGGGTTTCCTGGCATCTGAGTTAGGTAGCGATCAGCCCCTTTTGCTATCATTCCCTATGACAACAGGTATTGTTTTAGTCTTTAGGCTCCACATTTTGCTGATTTCTATTTCAAGATCTTTATATTTGCACAGTTTTTGGTAGGTAGGCATTGATCTTGAGCTGCTATGATAAACCCTTCTGTTTCAGATTTTAAGCCAGAGGCCATTAGCCATTGATGGGTCAGGGCTTTGTCAACATCTGCATTATTCGCTCTCTTTGAGTATTTGCCATAGAGAGGTTTTTCTTGACATTTATCATTCAGAATATCTAAGGCAGCAGTTTTAGCACGGGTTTTCATGCGTTTAGCTTTTTCTGTGCTTGTTTCTTGTATGTCTATTATTATTATTGTTATTATTATTGTTATTATTATTATTATTATTATTATTATTACTATTATTATTATTATCATCATCATCATCATCATCATTATTATTATTATTAAGGCGGTGAGCTGACAGAATTGACTTTGAACTCAGACTGCAAAAACAAACAAAATGCAAGTTTCAATTCCAATTTCTTTTAATCTTTTAGGTAGCATCTTGAGTGAATAATTCTTGTCTTGGTTTTTTTCACAATTTCCTCAGTTCTCTGATTAGATCCTGATATTTTTCAATTTGTTTTTCAACTTCTTTGGTATCGACTCTACTCTCATAAAGAATTGCAAAATCTATGATCTTACACTATTTATTTAGTCCTCCATAATCACGTCTGACATTCTTGCCTCAATAGTATGGTCAGTTTTTTATGGCGAAGTCTCACAAGATCTTGTAATTCTCGTTTTATATCACAGCCTCTGGTTTGTGTTCGTACTATTTTTCTGTTGTTTTGGCTATACACCCGGCTAACATCCCCATGCATGTTTTTGCCTCCACAGTCATATCTGCACCTATATTCCTTTTGTGTTAGTATATGGCACTCACTCAAAACGTGATTGATACTCTTGTCTCTTTTTCTGCAGATTCTACATTCGCTGTCTTACTGAGCTTTGTCGATCTTTGCCATTATCAGATTTGTTCTACGGGCTTGTTCCTGGGAAGTTATAATTAGCGTTTCTGTTTCTCGTTTCAAGTTCCCATCCTATTTCTTTACTGCCCACAACGGGCTAAACACAGAGGGGACAGACAAGGACAGACAAACGGATTAAGTCGATTATATCGACCCCAAAAGGATGAAAGGTAAAGTCGACCTCGGCTGAATTTGAACTCAAAACGTAACGGCAGACGAAATACAGCTACGCATTTCGCCCGGCGTGCTAACGATTCTGCCAACTCGCCTTCAAGTTCTTGTCCGTCAACCACCGCCAGCGATCTTAACTTCCAATATTCTCGATTTGTCGCATGAATTGGCTTTGCAGCTCCATTTCGTACTATTTGTTCATTCTGTTTGCCTTCTTTTTCTCTTTGTATTCTCTGACTGTTTCAGTCAATTTTTGGGTATCTCTCGCTCCAGAAAGTATCCTTTCTTTACTCTACACAGCATAATTTTTCAGACCAAGTCTCGCAGTACCAGCAGTGATTCGCGCGTTTATTAATTCTCTACCACGTTCCCTTCTTGGTAGATAGAGTTGGTCGGTATTTCTTTTAGGAAATAAAGGCGGCGAGCTGGCAGAAACGTTAGCACACTGGGCGAAATGTGTAGCCGTTATTTCGTCTGTCTTTACGTTCTGAGTTCAAATTTCGCCCACGTCAACTTTGCCTTTCATTCTTTCGGGATCGATAAATTAAGTACCAGTTGCATTCTGGGGTCGATCTAATCGACTAGACCCCTCCCTAAAAATTTCGGGCTTTGTGCCTAGAGTAGAAATTATTATTATTGTTGTTGTTGTTGTTAAGGCGGTGAGCTGGCAGAATCGTTAGCACACCGGGAGAAATGCTTAGTGGTATTTCGTTCGTTTTCACGTTCTGACTTCAAATTCCGCCGAGGTTGACTTTGCCTTTTATCCTTTCGGAGTCGATAAAATTATTACCTTATACCTACAGTAGAAAGGATTATTATTATTATTATTATTATTATTATTATTATTATTATTATTATTGAGTGAGCGAGCACAGCATGCCATCAAAGTGACACTGGGGTAAAATATACGAAGCCCAATATACCCATCATGACTACCCGTCTGATAAGGGTACACCGGGCACATGCATCACAAACATATGTGCGCGACATGGTGATCCCATATCAAGATAAACAACACATGACCTTGCAGGTGGGCCCAGTTAGAATTTTCTTCAGGTTGAGTAGCCCATCCCGCTCAAAAGGTCCCTGAATAAGGGTTGTTTAAGGATGTTGAAAGAACCACCCATGTTTCCAGAGGTGAATTATTCAAACCCCAAAGAATCCCTCTCAACACATGGATATGATGCTCCCCCACTACTTCTGCTCGTGATCAGAGATGCACATATCGTCAGCCACTAAGGGACATGCTCAACTGGTTAAGGTCAAACAACTGACAAGCAAATCTGTGGTATTGAGCAGAATATTTGCTGTAGCCCATCTTTTATACAAAGACAAAACAATGTACATGATAACACTTCCAATCAGTTAAGATCAGAAGCCATGAGAGCCACTGCCTGGTACTGCTTCAGAGCATAATTATTATTATTATCATTATTATTATTATTATTATTATTATTATTATTATCATTATCATTTTTATTGTCATCATCGTCGTTGTTGTAGTCACCATCACTACTGTGATCTTTACAGTACTTTAACCAAGAACTGGGGAATCGATCATTTCATAACGGTTGCCAGCGGCTAGAATTCTTAATTGGTGTTTATAAATCCTTTACTTTCCTAGATATGTTGAGTTATGCTTGAGGCGTTAAGGCATTCTGCATCATTAAGTCACATGTTTATTGTGTATCCTTATTTTGTATCTTAAGCATAATGTTACATCTTATTCGATATATATCTTCTAATATGCTTGAAATCATATCTGTGCTGCGTAAAATGCTTCATAACATGTTATATATGTATTATTTAATGATGTCCCAGAAGAAATGTTCACGATTGTTTCAAATAGATACTGTTCATTAAAAAAGTGCACACGTATTTCAAAATCTCTTATCGGAATGCATTTGAAAGGATCCTTTGTAGTAATCTATATTTCATGTCCATATTCACTTCCTCTTTCATCATTAATATTGGAGTCGTTTGTTTTTCTTATTCATATTCTATGCTGCCTATCTATTTTGCTGTGCAAAAGATAGATTTTACTTCTTTTCCTCGTTTCTGCATAATATATTATCTTTCCACCGATTTCCATAGATCTGCATGTAACTTATTCTAGTGACTATGTTCACTCCTTGAATTTAGATAAGGCACACTGTATCAATGTGTTTCATAAAAAGGGAGCTAAAGAGGTTGATGACAGGAAAGCCATCCCGTCAAAAAACAGTGCCTCAGAATTGTAGAAAACTGTTTTAAGAGGGGAAATGGTTTTGAAATATAATATGCATATATAAGGCGCAGGAGTGGCTGTGTGGAAAGTAGCTTGCTAACCAACCACATGGTTCCGGGTTCAGTCCCACTGCGTGGCACTTGGGCAAGGGTCTTCTGCTATAGCCCCGGGCCGACCAATGCCTTGTGAGTGGATTTGGTAGACGGAAACTGAAAGAAGCCTGTCGTATATATGTATATATATATAAGTGTGTGTGTATATGTTTGTGTGTGTGTGTTTGTCCCCCTAGCATTGCTTGACAACCGATGCTGGTGTGTTTACGTCCCCGTACATTAGCGGTTCGGCAAAAAGAGACCGATAGAATAAGTACTGGGCTTACAAAGAATAAGTCCCGGGGTCGATTTGCTCGACTAAAGGCGGTGCTCCAGCATGGCCGCAGTCAAAATGACTGAAACAAGTAAAAGAGTAAAAGAGTATAGATGTGTATGCAGCGTGCACAGTGTCTTCTACTATAGGCTCAGATCGAACAAAGCCTTATCAGTGGATTTGATGAACGGAAACTGAGAGAAGCCCGTCGTATATGTGTGTGTCTTTTCGTCTGTGCTTGTCCCCCATCACCGCTTGACAACTGATGCTAGTATGTTTATGTCCCTGTAACTTAGAAGTTCGAGAAAAGAGATCCGATAGAATAATATCAGGCTTTAAAAAAAAAGGACTGGGGTCGATTCATTCTACTAAACAATTCACCAAAGTGCTGCCCCAGCATGGCCGCAGTCTAATAACTGAAACAAGTAAAAGTTAAAAGATATATAGATATAATGATACAAGAATGGTTGCGGAACCCTAATGGCCCATGAGATCAACGCTGGGGCCCTCATCGCGAATTCTCTCGCCTCTCAGTTTTTGTATTTCAGTTCAACCGCTTTCATTTTCCAAGGATTCTGTCTCTTTCTGTGACCACCCACGTGTTGGACCAAGCAGACAGCTTTTCATCAGAACACTAAATATTGTCTGCTCCAGAGTTGTTGCTGAGGACAAGAAATTTCTGATATAGAATTACTTGTTTTATGCATTGTATGTCAATGTAGAATTACAAGAAAACTGATAAAGTTGGTTGGCATCCTTTCTGTCTCGGGAGACAATGGAGTTGCGCATGAAGTAGTCTAGTCCGGCTTTTATATTTCATGTCCTGATACATTTCCTGCTGTGGCTGTGTAGTCCTATCCTGGACAAACACTCCCTCTGGCAGGTACCGCAAATGTAGCGAAGACTGTTCCTGGCTGGTTGTAGTGCCATAGTCTCTTGTTTACGTTTCTTCCTTTCTTTTCATTTCTCATCTCTCTCTCTCTGTCACTCCTTTGTATTCCCTCTTTTTACGGTACGTCGCCATTCTCCACGGTTGCCGGCAACTGCTTCCCAACCGCTAATATTGATGTTGCAGGCCTTCATGTCCCTTTTGCAAACATCCTTGAAAACTGATAAAGTAAAACTGATAAAGTAAAACATAAACATAGTAAGTCACAAACAAAGCTTCACACATCATGAAACCTGAAAAAATTACACCTTAGATATATACATGAATTACAGTAAAATACATCCAAATATATTTACATACGAAGAGCATGACATAACGCTATTATGTCTCTCTTTACTATTTACTATTTCACTTGTTTCAGTCATTTGACTGCGGCCATGCTGGAGCACCGCCTTTAATCGAGCAACTCGACCCCGGGACTTATTCTTTTGTAAGCCCAGTACTTATTCTATCGGTCTCTTTTTGCCGAACCGCTAATTGACGGGGACGTAAACACACCAGCATCGGTTGTCAAGCAATGCTAGGGGGACAAACACAGCCACACAAACATACACACACATATATATATATACATATATACGACGGGCTTCTTTCAGTTTCCGTCTACCAAATCCACTCACAAGGCTTTGGTCGCCCCGAGACTATAGTAGAAGACACTTGCTCTAGGTGCCACGCAGTGGGACTGAACCCGGAACCATGTGGTTGGTAAACAAGCTGCTTACCACACAGCCACTCCTGCGCCTATGTCATTTAATTTTAACAAAATTATGAAAGTCAACGCGTCATATAATGATGGCTTCGATCACATGAGGAAAAGAAGGTTTGAAAACCAGTCTTGAACAGTTACAGAGCTTTCATGTTTCTAAATTTCATAGCAACATAATTGGTATTCCTTCTGACAGCTATATATTATGAAAAAGAAGGTTGAGAAATTCTGTTGGATAGTTAGCTCAACGTTAACGTCAACTATACCGTGAACAGACTATCACAATTAGTGCCTGTTGAAAGATGCTACCATCAATATTATATTCACAAATCGTGGAGGCGCAATGGCCTAGTGGTTAGGGCAGCAGACTCGCGGTCATAGGATCGCGGTTTCGATTCCCAGACCGGGCGTTGTGAGTGTTTATTGAGCGAAAACACCTAAAGCTCCACGAGGCTCCGGCAGGGGATGGTGGTGATCCCTGCTGTACTCTTTCACCACAACTTTCTCTCACTCTTACTTCCTGTTTCTGTTGTACCTGTATTTCAAAGGGCCGGCCTTGTCACTCTCTGTGTCACGCTGAATATCCCCGAGAACTACGTTAAGGGTACACGTGTCTGTGGAGTGCTCAGCCACTTACACGTTAATTTCACGAGCAGGCTGTTCCGTTGATTCGGATCAACCGGGACCCTCGTCGTCGTAACCGACGGAGTGCTTCCAAAACAAAATTCACAAATCAACCCGATAGCTTCTATAATTCTGTGAAAGTTCAGGCTAAACACTCAGTAGCGTTTCTTGAGATATGTTAATTATTGTACCACGATTCCTTGGTATCTGAACATCACTCCTCTCACAGTCAACTGGTAGCTGACCGTTGCGCGAAATGAAATGAAATTTAACAAACTGAGCTACTGAGACATCTCTATTATGTGCACCTATCATGTTGATAGAGAGATTAATTTTTTTTGTCTACAAATATAGTTTTCTTTGAAGCATATTATCAACTTATCGACAAGTTGACCCTTTGGGACAACTGCCAGTTTTTCCCAAATCACCAAAAATAAGAGTGCGACTCCATCTATGTCGTTAGTGTTACCTTCTGAGATCCTGTAATTAACGATCGACAGCCACAAATACAAATCTGTGAAACGTGCATTATCTCATACCTTCATCTTTTGCTGCTTTCAGAAACTCTGACACTTGATTCTTTGCCAATATTGCATACTGACTGCTATTACAGCAAGGTTGAGTAGAGGATCAGAAGTAGAATGAGCAGTTATGCCACCTATGAACAAAACTGCAGTCATTCTATATGAAATCACTTGAGTGAGTGACTTTGTTGCCATAATTAGGTGGATCAAAAACAGTTTTGCTTGTTCCAAAAAAAAAGCATCAAGGAAAACTGTTTATCCTGAGCCAGATTTCACTAATCGCTTGATCCTTGTATCCTCCTCAACCTGAGATCCTCTTCAACCATGGAATGACTTCACCTATGTTTGGTAAAAGGGAAATTCTGGTTATGAATTCTTCAACTATGTTGTGCTTGATATATTCTGTCTTTTGTTATGTTCTTGTGATTATATCAAAGTGGAGGAGGATTGAAGGATAAAGGCACAAAGACAATTATAGCAAAGCGACTACTAATTTTGCTTGGAGAATGCGAAACATCATTTTCCAGTTTACTATTCCAATCTGTATGTTCTTCTAAGAGGCGCCTTCTCTGGTGATTTTTACTTTTTACTGCACTCACATGCCAAGCAATTGTTTTAAGGGTCTAAAATGAGGCTGAATCACATATATATTGTGCAGGAACTCGCTGAGATTCAAAAAGGCTTTTTCAAATTCCCCATTTCAAATTATGTAAACATGTATAACATTTCCAGAAAAAGCTAGTACACGAGTTCAAATAACACTAATGTAGAAAAATACTTCTTTCATTTTTTTTTTCATATTTAAAAGCGTATATTATATCGTATTTACCTAAATATGTCTACCAGTACCTAGTGCTGTAACGAGAGATGAATATAATTCACATAAAATATATGGACAGTATATAAAATTTCTTCATTTAAAAATCAAATCTTCGAAAAGTTAATATGCAATTTCAAATACTATGAAAGATATTTTTAAAAACCACTTATCGTTTTCATTGTTGTAGTTTTAAATAAATATATTTGTCTGAAATATTCAACTATACTCCATTACAAGTTTCAGTCTCTCCTCATTGTGTCTGTTTTCTTCTGTTGTGATGTTCGACATTATTCTGCTTTTCAACATTAATGAAGCCGAAAGTATATTTTCATTGTGAGTAGATTGTTTCCATCAATAATTGTGAATTTTATCAAGAATTTTAGCCCTTTATTCCAGATATATAGGCAGACCACTTTCTATTAACACTTGCTGTTTTAACTTTTTGGTATTTTTCTGTATCTATTTCTATTGTCTTGTAGTGCTTCGGTTTTCTGTGTACAGTTACTTCTGTCGTATTATATGCATTGTGTCTTAAGGGCTCATTCAACATCAGTGTGATCGTTACTCCTGTGTTGTTTACATTGAGTTGAGCGTGGTCAACGGGTTCTGTCATGAATGAGTTTTACTGAGCTTTTATTCCGTTGGTTTCCGGAAACATTTTCTATTATATGATAGGCTCTCTTTTCTTTATTTTCAGGGGAGATTATTTGTAATAGTTGTCCTGTTTCTGCTTCTGAGATTTTTTATCGTTTACAATGAGTTTACGTGTATGCTCTCATGTATCTAATTTCAGTTTTTATGTTAAATCGCTTTTTCCTCTTCTTTTCTATGCCTTGAATACCTACTTTACGGTTCTTTTTGTCTGGTTTTGAGACAGCATTCACCCGGGGTGAATTGAGCTGGCTTCATTCATCTCTCACAAACGCTGACCAGGCCTGACGATTTGAGGCTAACAACCGCGTGATCTCCAACCACTCCATATTCTAGCGGCGAACGCCGTAGACATGGGGGCCTAGGTTGGGTTCCACATCAGCCTTGACTGTCATCAGCCAGGTTTTCCGGTGTCTTGGGAATAGGAAGTTCTCTAGAGGTCCCCAGCCGCAAGTATATCCCTGTTGGGAGAACGTCTTATTTGCCGTAGATTTTCCCCAGACGCTGGGACAGGACGGATTGAAGCCGCCGGTTGCCGGATCAGACGCTTCTGTTCACCAGAGTCCCGTTGGGCGGGTGCGGCCCTGATACCGCTGGGTGTCAGAACAATCTGCCTTGGGTGGCCCTACCAGAAACCGAAGTCTCCGACGGCATAGCTCTGACACTCCCGTTTCACCCCCTTACCACGATGAGGAGGGGTTGGACTTTAGGGGGTGTGGTGGACTTTACGGTTCTAGCGTGTCTGCATAGTATTGTTATTAGACTCATCTCTCTTTCTACGTATCTGTTAGTTTTTCTACACAGCGGTGTCAGCAGAGAACATTGGTTCTGTACTTGGCGTAGCTGAGTGGTAAGAAGTTTGCTTCTTAACCACATGGTTCAGGGTTCAATCCCACTGTGTGACGCTTTCGGAAAATGTCTTCTACCATAGCTCAGGCCGACAAAAGCCTTGTGAGTGGATTTGGTAGATGGAAGCTGAAAGAAGCCTACCGTATATGTGTGTGTGTGTGTGTGTGTGTGTGTGAATACTTTTTATCGTCTACTTAGGAGGGATAGACAAGCGTTCAAAACTCTTTACAGAATCCTAAGACTGGCTGGAGGTGGAAGAAGGGGTCTTTAGGCCGGAGGTCTGATCCAAATGCTTTCAACAGAATGGGCTCCATTGAAAGTACCCAGAGACCAGGAGGCCGTGTTAAACCGAGAGACATATTTAGCCGCCACTCGTGTAAATCACGACGAGTGCAAAGAAATACCACGAGGCATTTCACCTGACTCTCTGAGGGCACAGCTAATTGACCACTATTGTCGTTGTGATTGTAATGTAAATTCAGGCCACCCGTGGTATACCAAACATACCTAGAGGAGTAAACCTCAATGATAAAAAATCCCAGCCTTGAATTACAGAAGGTTGGTATGCGGTTGATGTAAAACTTCGACAAACTGATTCATATAGGCGCAGGAGTAGCTGTGTGGTAAGTAGCTTGCTTACCAACCACATGGTTCCGGGTTCAGTCCCACTGCGTGGCACCTTGGGCAAGTGTCTTCTACTATAGTCTCGGGCCGACCAAAGCCTTGTGAGTGGATTTGGTAGACGGAAACTGAAAGAAGCCCGTCGTATATATGTATATATATATATATATATATTATATATATACACATATATATATATATATATATATATATAATATATATATATATATATATATGCGTGTGTGTGTTTGTGTGTCTGTGTTTGTCCCCCTAGCATTGCTTGACAACCGATGCTGGTGTGTTTATGTCCCCGTTACTTAGCGGTTCGGCAAAAGAGACCGATAGAATAAGTACTGGGCTTACAAAACAATAAGTCTCGGGTTCGAGTTGATCGATTAAATGCGATGCTCCAGCATGGCCGCAGTCAAATGACTGAAAGAAGTAAAAGAGTAAAGAGTATTGAATACACGCAATTTCTGTTTCACCGAAGGAGATCCTGTTTCTACTAATGAAGAGTATGCAATGGGGAGTATGCAATCCCTGTCAGTATTAAGCTATTGAAAGGCCAAAGTAGGCCCAGATTGGAACTCGCCCATAATAATAATAAATAAATTACCAAAGTCAAGCAAATTACTGATTGCAAGACTAGGTGCAACGCGGAAAATAATTATTTCAGATATATCATACCTCCGCGGATTATAGAACTATGCTACATACTCTAATATGCAGTGGCAAATCGTGTGGTGAGCAGTGTTGTACAATCTACTCTTTTTCTGCGCACCACTATAGTCACGAGCAAAGTGGACTCAGTCAGACAGCGACAGTTGTACCTATCATTTGTGATGTACACCCAAGCATAGTGCTTCAGATTAATGTAGCTATTGATGATGTATGTCATTGATTTATTTTGATATATTATATGTAACTCTTAACCTTTTTTATTCCTATTTCTTTACTACCCACAAGGGGCTAAACACAGAGAGGACAAACAAGGACAAACAAACGGATTAAGTCGATTATATCGACACCAGTGCGTAACTGGTACTTAATTTATCAACCTCGAAACGATGAAAGGCAAAGTCGACCTTGGCGAAATTTGAACTCAGAACTTGCTGGCAGACGAAATAGGGCTACGCATTTCGCCTGGCGTGCTAACGTTTCTGCCAGCTCGCCGCCTTAACCTTTTGGTATACCGTGTCGTTGTTATATTATGTGGTTATGCATAGTATTGTATTGCATTTGATGTTTTCTAGTGATGCTGGTGCTTGGAAGCTGCTACTACTTTGTTATTTTGAGCCATTTTTCTAAACACATGTATCTAGGTTGGAATAATTATACAGCTGTTTTTTGGTAAATAGAAAGATGTGAGTGCGACGCCATCTCCATATGAGATTGTGTATATATTTCAACGGTGGCTGGGAAAGTCCCGAAACAATACGTTGAAACGAGTGATTCTTGTAGCATCGGGAAATTGGAAATTCTGGAAGCGTTTTTGTACACTACATAGGCTTGAAATCCTGACAGATAATTTTCTAGCAATTTGTGTTTTTCTTAGGGAGTGGATTATTTATTGCTACTTAAAAACCTATGTATTATCTATGTTAGGCTTATGAGATCTTGTGGGGATCTGGAGGAGATAATTCATGTAGAGCTTCTGTCTTAGAACTCGACCTGCAAAAATTAATAGCAAAAATGTCCTTCAAAGTTCATAGCGTCTCAATAAATGGTCAATGAATACGGTTCGTATAACTGTTTAACTGTCCCCGTTCCTGTTATTTCATGAAAGCAATATATTTGTGCTAAAAAGTATTAATTTCACTTAACTGGTTGGCCTGGATTCTAACATACTATGCTCGATTTTTCATTTTTATTATTGTACTTATTTTACTGGAACATTCTCCTTTTCTTTACAAAACGCCTTCTTTTACCATCCATGTCATGATTCAGTTCAGAACAATACTTTTTGTTACCATCCCCATACAAGACAAAACATCTCCAGAATTGAGTCACCCCAGAGGGCACTCACTAAACGAATTGAAGGCATGGCTGCTCTCGATTATTGGGATCGCCTTAAAGCCTTGAAACTTTACTCCCTCCAGCGTCGCCGTGAGCGGTACATCATTTGTACGATGTGGAGAATATACCGCGGACTGCCCAAACGACCTGAACATTAGCTTCAAGGTTCACCCAAGACTGGGACCACGGGCCATACGTCCCCTGCCCAATTCAAGATCACAACATACATGTACACTGCAACATAATTTCTTTTCCTCAACAGGCCCTGCCCTATTTAACATTGTCCCGAGGGAGATCAAAGAGGAAAAGGATCCCATCAACTTTAAACGGAGTCTGGATAAATTCCTTCAAAGAATACCAGATAAGCCACCCATAATTGGATACAACTCACCCAACAAGAACTCACTACTTGAACAAAACTTGACTTAAACAGGATTCGAATAATCCTATCAGGTGGTGCTATTAAGTTAGACATGGCCTGGACCAATCTTTGGTCGAAACATATCTAAGTTATCTAAGTTATAGCTGATATAATCGGATGTGCATACACATGTTTCTGTGTTAGAATTAATGGTGTATTATAACCACTCTGCTTTTCTTTCGCTTGGTTACTATTTTTCTAGATATTAACCGTTCGGAAGCCTCCCTTGTCAATGCCTTAACAAACACTTTTAACTTCATTTTCAATTTTTGCTTTCGGATTATACTTTACCTTTCTTGACAGATTCTGGCTCTTTTCATAGTTTTCTGTCATTTCAACATCTATATTATTTTTATCAGAACTTGTTTTGTACATTCGCAACTTTTCCATTCTTCGAGAAGCATATTGTGTTCAGTTGCACTACGGCTCA